>NC_056729.1:1583616536-1583689036 GCF_019279795.1 Protopterus annectens
GCAGATATGACTTGCTCATTGGTGATACTGGGGACTGGACAGGTGTCAGGTATGCTTTGGGGTATGGCTGGTGGGGACAGGGGGCTGAAGTTTGCACCAAATCTGTCAGCTAACATGTTGGTAATTTCTTCAGGGTCAGTGTGAGTGGTACCATCTACTATGAGTTCGGCACATAGCTGGGTAGTCCCTTTTAATTTTCAGATGTAGCTAAAGAATGCCTTATGATTGTCTTTAGCTAGTGAAGTGAATTTAGTCTCATAACTAGCTTTAGAGGACTTTACCAGATATCTGATTTGCTTGTTCAACCTGTGAAAGGTATTTTTCTCTGCTAAGTTCCCTCTTGTTCTTAGATATCAGTTTCTTCCTTTTGTTATATAACCTGTTTATACTTGAGGTCCACCAGGGTGGCATGTTTTTATGGGAGGACTTGGTTTTGATCCTGCCAGGTACAGCAGAGTTAATACACCTGTTTAAGTGGTTACAGAGAGAATTTGTGTACTCCTCTGCATAGAAGTCTTTGTTGACTGTATTAGCAGGGATTTGAAACTTTTCAAATCATCGCTTAGTAGACTATAGTTTGTTTTGGAGAAATTTCGCATTTTTACTGCTCCTGTGGAGGTTTCAGGTATGATTGTTACTTCAAATGAGACAGATTTATAGTCTTACCTAACTAGGGAGAGCAGAACACAGGGGGTAGTACAGCGACCCCTCATACTGGTGTGTACTAAGTCCAGAACATTTGAGCCCCTTGTGGGGGTGCAGACTAACTGTTCCAGATAATTTCTAATAACAAAGTCCAGGAACCTCGGGGTGATCACACTTGTGCTTGTGTACATTGCCCACTCGATAGAAGGATAGCTGAAATCTCCCATGACAAGGTGTTTAGCTGTGTAGTGAGTGACTCAAGCAAGTCCAGGTAGGTGGTGTGCTTCTCATGGTTTATGGTTGGGGTGTTTTTCCTACAGTTATTTGGACCTGGAGTAGCTCAAGAGAGTCATACTGTTTAAACAGTCTTGAGGTGTATTTTAATTTAATGAAGATGGATACACCTCCACCTTTGCTTCTTTCGCACTTGTTTTGAGGTCTGAACTTGTGGAAGGCATTGCAGCCTTGCATGGCTGGGGTGCTTTCTGTGGCCTTGAACCAAGTCTCAGTGACTGCACAGATGTCAGCATCTTCTTAAGTGAGAAGAGCTTCCAGGGAGTGCAGTTTCCTGTTTAGAGTCCTAGCTTTAAGCAGCATAACCTTGAGTTTGTCTGCAGTGGATGTTTTTACATCAGAAGTTTTGTTGTTTTGGTAGTGCCTAAAAAAGGCACTATGGGGGAAGCAAGAGTCTTTGCCAGTATTTGAAAGCCTAGAAAAGACAGGTGAAGACCATCTCTGATAAAGCAGCATGGTTTGTCGACTATGTCTTCCCAGGCTGACAGATACTGGATTCCTCTGGATTGACACCAGAAGCTAAGCCAGTTGTTGAAGTCAATCATTTTTTGTTTATATTGTTGCATCAGCCTGGTTGAAGGTAGAATGCTGCTTAGGGCTAGGGACATACCTGTCTGGGACACATAATCTGAGAGTTCATTTATGTCTCTCTTCATATAATCCAGGGATGTACATCCCAAGTCATTCACCCCAACATGACAATAACACTTCTTTGGAATCATCTTCCTCTCCCTATAAAGCAAAGTACTTGTCTTACACTATTCCAATGTATTTTGGATAAATGGATGAGTAACTGCAAATTCACCTTTCATTTGGCACCCTTGTCCCTCATCCATAGGGGCAACATGACATTGTAGCAGTCACAGAAACTGGCTAAAACCACACATAGTAAACACAGAAATTATTACACCAGGTTATAACATACTTCATAACTACAGACCCTATAAAAAAAGGTGGGGGTATAGCACTAATGCACCGACAATCCTCAAATGTTACACTCCTTCCCAAACCTATACCATCCTTTGTGACACAGAACTACTATTAGCATGCCTATACATAAATAACAATAAACAACTATGCATTGCTACATTGTATATCCCCCAGGCCAAAATATCCCTGTATTGGAAGACTTCCTATCCTGGACAAATCATAACATCTCCAATGAAACTATCATCCTTGGGGATGCTAATATAAACTTTCAAAATCTTATCTCCAACTCCCCAGCAAATAGTATAAACTTGCACATGTATATACAACTTATCACACACCATACACATGTTATAAACAACCAAATTTGAGGCAGCCTTAGACTGGATCTTATTCTCTGACCCACAGAAATATTCAAACACTGGTACCATCACCAACATTCTAAGTGAGCACTCTCCAGCCTTCACCTATAGGACCCACACCCAAATACCCAAAACTCACTCCTATAAAACATCCAGAAACCTAGCCCACTTTAGCCAAAAGGTACTCTTAGATACTTTAAAAGCCCGCAACTAGACCACTGTTAAAATAATCCCACTAGAAGATGCTGTAATCTGTTTCAATAAAGTCTTTCTTGATAGTCTCAATAGTCTAGCCCCCATTCGCACCAAATGTATTAAACATAACCATGACCCCTGGATAACAAAACACATCAAACAATTACTTCTTTCGAGAGGCCAAGCCTGGAAAGAATGGGGTATCAATAGAACCCCCCAAAATGAACTAACCTACAAACAATTTCACAATACTGCCAAAACCTAGTAATCAATGACAAGAAAACATACTTTTCAACACAGTTATCCACCCAAAAGAACAACCTCCCAATTTTTTTGAAATCTGTTTACTTACTTCTTAATCCTGGAACCCAGCATAATCCTGCACCATCTCCAGAAAAAGACCCACAAGAAATCGTCCAAATGTTTAACTCTCACTTCATTGACATTGTCCAAAAACTTATCAAACAATCCTCCCTACAACAATAACAACTCAAATAGTTTGGATTTTACTTCAAATCGCACTCATTATAACTTAAGATCTTACTCCTCCCCTACCAGTAAAAACACTAAATGCCCCAACTCTCACTTTACAACCAGTACCCACCACCCTTGTGCTTAAACTCTTAACTAAACTGAGACCTTGCCCCCTTTCAGCTGATAACCTTTCATCAGAATACCTAAAACTAGCAGCAGATGCCATAGCTTATTAACTGGTCTATCTGTGAATCCTATGTCTCTCAACTCTGGAAAAAATCCATGATAATTCCTCAACACAAAGTTGGTAATACCAATGATCTTTGTAACTACCGGCCTATCTCTATACTCTCACCTTTATCCAAAATACTAGAAAATACATACATATGCAATTACTAAAACATCTTAATGACAGTAACCTCCTTGTTCCCAACCAGCATGGCTTTCAACCTGCTCACAGCACTACTACTGCCTTATGCTCATTTACCAATACTGTGTACAAAGTCTTGGATGCTGGTCTATCAACTTCAGTCATCTTGGTAGACCTATCCAAAGTTTTTGACACAGTATCACACCTTAATTGCTCCCAGCATACTCTAAACTGGATTTCCAACTACCTAAACAATAGAAAACAATCTGTCAGATGGCAAAACATGCACTCTGAATATCTGGTTAGTAATACAGATGTCCCTCAGGAGTCTATTCTGTGTCCCCGTCTTTTTACATGTCTATTAATAATCTTCATACAGCATCCCAACAGAGTACACTCATCCAATATGCTGATGATTCCACTATTACATTCTCTTCCAACAATTTCTCTGACCTCCTAAAGATAACTCAAAACTTCTTTTCATCTATTGAATGTTGGCTAAACAACATGCAACTCCTACTCATTTCCAAAAAAATCTAAACTCCCAGCAAAAACAACAACTCAGGATTTTAGGATATACTCATAAAACAATGCTGACATTGAATTAGTAAAGAATACAACATTACTAGGCATAGGAATTGATTACAAACTCTCCTTTGAGAAACATACTTAATACATAAAAAAAACTTTAAACTCGGCAAACTCTATAGACATAAACTATACATGGACAAGCCTACTAGGATAAAACTAGCAAATAGTCTGCTACTACCTTCCCTCCTCTGTGAAAGTCCCATCTTCACCAGCCTTCACACTTCATGCCTGAACAAATTACAGTCTTGCTACTATAAAGAAGTAAAATTTGCCACTAAAATGCCACATCGAACATACCACTGTCTGGCCATAAAATAATTGAACTGGCTTGAATTCCCCCACTGCCTATCATACACCCAACTAACTCTTGCCACAAACTAATCAATAATCCTGACACATGCCCTTCCCTTCAAAATATTCTAGAATCATACACCCCTCCCAGAAACCTTTGCTCTGGTAATAAGCAACTCCTAAACATAACCAAACCCAACAAACAAGCTGGACAAAGCCTTTATTCATATTCTATTGCCAAAATATGGAATGCACTGCCTTCCTCAATCATTAAGTTGGACACTAAAATTATTTAAATCTGCTCTAAAAAAAACTACCTTAACCTTCATACCTAATCATGCAGACATATGACTAAGCCACCCCGAATAAAGATTACCTCCAGTTTACTACTAACCCTCCTGCTACATACCTACAGCTTGCTTTCGTCCTACAGATTTCTTTACTAGCCCTTCCGATATCAATCTCAAAGACTTTAACCTATTTCACCTTACTGATTTCTACTTCTAAATCTTGAACTCCCTACTGTCAGATCAAAGAATTTTCCTCCTTGAATTTTACCTAGTTTTCAGATTGACTGTATAATTTACTACATGTCAATATGTCCAATTGTTTTCTCTAGCTGTAATGATTGTCTGCACAAAGTTGTATGTCAGTTTTTGCTAAAATTGAATGCTATTTCTATGTACTATACAAATTTGTTACATGATTTTAATATTTTGTATCTACTTGGAGCTTTTCTCCCCAGGACTCCACGGAAATTGGGTTGCTGACCCAGTGGACTTTCCTGGTCAACAAATGGCAATAAATAAATAAATAAACATGCAATCATTCTACTTGTTTCTGTTTAATCTGTACTTAAAATATAGGGACAAAAAACATAATGAGAATGTATGTAAAGGCTTCTAAAGATACTCACAGATCAATAGCCTAGTAAGGACCTATGAACCTATTAATCTAATAGCTCTAGATGATATAACGCTGGCTATAATGCTTTGGAAGGAGAACAGTTAATACTTTATACAGCAAACTGAATGTTTATGCTATTTTGTATTTAGTTGTATTCATTTAATTATTTGTAAAATTTTAATAAAAGGCAGTGCTGGGAAAAAAGTATCCTGCCATAACAATACAATGCAAAGATTGATCCCTGCCTGGACATTTGTAGCATTTTCCCGAGGAAAGAGTTATATTTTTTTACAGACGAGATGATATTTTTCAGACAGGGTCCCATTTTCTCATAAATTCTATAGAAAGTCATTGAAGGCCTTTTTGAGGAGGATCCTAGCCTGTCCACTGCCTTGGACAGCACATCAAAAAAAGTCACAAAACTGTTTGCATGTTCAAAACCTTCTTCTGGTTCACATTTATTACCGCAAACTATGCAACATCACAAGTCTATTATCATCCTTTCAAAGTGCTACACTTGCATCCCTGTACTCCCTTACAAAATTGTGACCAGTCTATTGTCAGTCTCAGTTACCTGTGAAGAAGTATAACTTTGTGCATCGTATACAGTGGCAGTGTGTGTGGGGGCTTTTCAGAATTCTAATATATCAAAATATTAATTTTTCCCAGTAATTTATTGGAGTTATTTTATCTACAAAATTTCTGCTACCTGTTCATTAGCCAGTTTAGTGCTCACTATAAAAAACAGCAAATTATGAGGACAAATAGCATTACAGTAGTATTACTCTTTACTAAGTCACACTGAAGGAAAGGTACTCAGTTTTTTGTGTTTTGACCACCAAGCATTTATTTTTATAGATTTACAGGTATATACTATGCTAATGAAGACAAGGGCTTATGCATCTGAAATCTCTGACAAGTTCTGGTACCCTTGATAATTGTAAGCAGGAGTTTGGGAGATGAAACATACCAAAAGAGGCATTTACAAGCAGGGGCCTAGGAGATTAACCATTTACATGCTGCCTGTGTCCATTAGAAAATAGGTGCCAACTAGGGATGAATTTCCTGTTCAATAACCAAATGGCCAAGTTACATTTGAATTAGGTTAAGGAGGAACTCTGCTACACATGGATGAGGAGTCTATTCCAGAGAAGGTGTAGTCCCTGGGATAAATACCTTCCTCTCTAATAGGTCTTATTTATATTACAGACAAGGTTTAAGTAATTTATAATGGGTTATTCTATTGCTGTTTGTTTTTCAGACTTCAGAAGTTGGTGTTGAAAGGTGAATACTAGGCTAACTGTCCCGAAGGGCCATTTTAAGCTTGGGCAATAATCCAATGTAAGAACCAAACTCTGTACCTTGTGTCTATGAGGCAAAGAGAGTAACCATTATGCCAAACCCACTGGAGATCCAGCAGGGTGGTATCTGACAATGCCTTGTATGCCAGGCATAGATCTTCCCTCAACAGCCTATAGGAGACAGAATGCAGGGATATGGCCTTAAGGCAGTCTGCATAGGATATGTTAGTTACACCCTGAATTTTTTTGTGAGGACCCTATAATTTAACATTAACTTCCTTTAATTATTTTTTTCTTGGAAGGTAAAGTTGTACAAAGGTTAACATGTGCATCGTTTTGCACCTTTTTGGAACATTTCTGATTAGTCAGATATTTCAAGGCTTGCTTCCAGAAAAAATAGTAAGCAAGAGTTTGTAGAGGTGGCACTGGTGTAATATAATTCTAGGTAACAGTTTATGTTAATTACTTAGGTTCATAGGTTCATAAGTAAGTACTAGGCTATCAGTCCTAGGGCCTATATAAGCCTAGCCAAAAGAGGTTCCCTGGCTTTAGCCACCCAAGAAAATTATTTTCCTGTGCCCCTGTCGAGCAGAGCCACAAAAGTGATCCCCAGGGTGAATTTCCTGTTTCCCATCCAATTGTCAAGATTTCTCTTAAAGAGGGTTAATGAGGAGCTTTGCTTGACATGAATGGGTAGTCTGTTCCAGAGCATGGGGAGTCTCTGGGACAGGAATCTATCCCTCCAGCATGTTCTGTTTATTGTGGTGAAAAGGTTTAGGTCCCTGGAGCGTATGGCTCGGACAGATTGGGATTTCTTTAAGTGTAGCATGTCCATCAGGTCTGGGTTAGACATGGCTTTGTATGTTAGGCAGAGGTCGCCTCTGAGTAGGCGATATGCGATGCAGTAGAACTGGATTTTTTGAGATGGTCTGTGTATGGCATCTGTTTGAGGCCAGTAATCCTCTTAATGAGGTATTTCTGTGGTCTTTCTAGTTGTTGTAGATGTCTTGTGAGATACATGCCAAATGGGGCATTGTACTCTATAATGGGTCTGATGAGGGATGAGTAGAGAGGAACGATGACCTCACTTTTTCTGGAGGAAAACCCTTTTGTGATTAGGTGTGCCACGTAGAAGAATTTCCTGACTACTGTGGCGGCGTGATTATCAAAGGAGAGACTACTGTCCACCTGTGTCCCAAGGTCTCTTATCACACTTTCAGTGTTTAGTAGGCTAACACCTATGTGGTAGTTCATGGGTATGGTGTTTTTCACAAAGGGGATGACAGTGCACTTCTTGGCGTTGAGTTTTAGGCCATGACTTTGACACCAACATCAGTCTCAGTAAGGCCTCTTTGTAGAATGTCCACATCCTTAGGCAAATCTATTATAGCTCCTAGTTTGCAGCCATCTGTGAACTGCATTAGCCCGAGACCAGCTGTGTTAGCCTAGACTTCTGAGAAGTAGATACCAAATAGGAGGGGACCCAGGACCGAACCCTGTGGTACTCCGCTTGTCACTGGTCTGAAGTTTGATTTGGAGTTGGCTGCTTTCACTGTGTGGGTTCTGTCAGTGAGCCAGTTAGCCACCCATCTTGTGACATAGGGATTTATGCCCAGTCCAGTGAGTTTATCTATAATACCAGAGTGGTGGATGGTGTCATAAGCCTTGGCGAGGTCAAGATAGGCTGTGTGCACTACCTTACCTTCGTCTACGACTCTGGTGACTGGTTCAGAAAAGTCAATCAGGTTTAGGAGGCATGATCTACCTTTTACAAACCCAAACTTAGTGGGGTCCAGAGTTTGGAGTTTACCTATGTCTTTGGTTATAAGCTCCAGGATGATGTATTCCATGGCCTTGCAGACCAGGCTCATCAGGCTAATGGGTCAGTAGTTCCCGGGGTCAGTGGTAACACCCCCTTTGTGGAGTGGGATAACCATCGCTGTGCGCCATTCCATAGGCACAAAGCCTGAAGTGAGGCTATGGTTGAACATGGTACTTAGGTAGGGTGCCAGTTCATTCTGTAGTTCATGCAGAATGCGCCCAGGGATGTTGTCTGTTCCCATGGATGCTGTGTTCTTGGCTTTGGAGAGTGCGGTCTTTACTTGTGCGTCCATGATTACAGGGGCTTTGCAATCTTTCAGTATGGAGATGGGCCCTCTGGGGGTGAGGAGGGGGGTAAAGTTAGCACTGAACCTGTCTGCCAGGATGTTGGCAACATCAGTTGGTTCAGTAACTCTAGTGCCATTGTGCTGTGACTCAGAGCAGATCTGAGTATTGCCATTGAGATTCTTAACATAGCTGTAGAATGCTTTGTGGTTGTCTTTAGAATCCATGTTGATTTTATTTTCGTAACTAGCTTTGGCTGATTTTATGAGGGATCTCAGCTTCTTACTGAGGCTGACCTGGGAGTTCCTGCAATCATGGGATTTTACTCTTTTTTGCAACAGTTTCTTCCTTCTGTTGTAGAGTTTATTTATGGCAGGGGGCCACCAGATTGGCTTCCTTTTTTTTGGAGGATAGCGTCTTAGTTCTGTTGGGGATGGCACGGTCCATGCACTCATGTATGTGCTTATACAGTGCATTTGTATATGATTCAGCAGTTGTGCCTCTATTTTCCATCTGTACGGGTGTTGTGAAGTTAGCCACTTCTGTCTTAAGAAGCATGAAGTTGGCTTTGGAGAAGTTTTTTATGGTGGTTTCCTTAATGGGTTGGGGTGGGATATGGATGTCTAGGGTGATTAGCTTGTGGTCAGATCTGACCAGCGAGGAGTTGACCTCTGGCATGGAGCATCTGGTTACCCATATTGGTAATGACCAGGCCCAGGATGTTGCTGCCCCTGGTGGGGGTATGTCCAAGCTGATCCAGTGCGTTGGAATTGATGAACTCCAGAAATCGTTGAGCAAATGAGTTAGTATATGAGTAGTTTTCCCAGTTGATGGTGGGGTAATTGAAATCTCCCAATATTAGGTTATTGGTCTATACCTTGATATTATCCAGTATATCGAAAAACATGGAGTGGGCATACTGAGGCATTGCGGGGAATCTGTAACAAGCTACAACCTGAATTGCAGTCTTGCCCATATATATATATTTTGCTAGGGTATTATGTCTCTGTATTTCTTTTCCATTTAATTCATAATAATAAGCTAATAAGCATTCTTTTATGAATGTGGGCTGAAAAAAGATATGAATTGTTCTCATGGCTTAAAGAGTTCATATGCATGAGTGCTTTGAGTAAGTGTTGTTTGGAAACTGAATAATGATGTTAAGAAGTTTAAGGCAGATGTGCATTATTAAGGGAGGGCATGGGGAATGAATGAAAATGGATTTTTTTTCATTATCTTATTCAATTTAAGATGTGAAAGCTTTTGGCACTGTAAGAGTTTTATTGCATCTAACAGTAAATACTTGGGAGATAATGGCTTATAAAATATTTTGTGTCTGTGATTCTGCTGATTAACTTAGTCTACATGGTTGTTTTTTGTATGTGTATTTGTACTACAAAATACTTTACAGCAGGAATCAACACAATGCAGATGAGTGAGGGGGGTTAGCTGTGTTTTAAGATGTTATGTTTTACATGTTCTATTTATTTAGGAAGTTTCTTCCACAAGTTTTGTTTTTGTCTGAGTTCAGTACATTACCTGTTAGTAGTACAAGACGGCTGTATGTCACAGATAAAGTAATGCAGAGAAAACATCCAAGGTATAAGTGTTCTTTCTCTAAGATGGCACAGCATAATAATAATAATAATAATAATAATAATAATAATGATGATGATGATGATGATGATGATAATAATGATGATGATGATGATAATAATAATAATAATAATGATGATAATAATGATAATAATAATAATGATAATGATAGTGGTAATAATAATAATAATAATGATAATGATAATAATAATAATAATGATGATAATAATAATAATGATAATAATGATAATAATAATAATAATGATGATGATTGATAATGATAATGATAATAATAATAATGATAATAATGATAATAATAATGATGATGATGATAATAATGATAAAAATAATAATAATAATAATGATAACGATAATAATGATAATAATAATAATGATAATAATAGTGATAATAATAATAATAATAATGATAATGATAATAATAATAATAATAATAATAATAATAATAATAATAATAATAATAATAATAATAAGTGATTGTACACAGTTCTGGTCTTGTGAAACACAACATGTAGTGCCATGAGCACTGCAATGTATTTTGTTCACAGTATTCCATTATCTTTCTATTTTTTTCTTTCGTTTTTTGCTGTTTAATTAATCCATTAGTAAAAATATGATTTTATGTACTTGAGTGTCAGGACTGCTTATTTCTTGGTGACATCATAACAGGAACTGCATGGGGGCATCTGAAGGCCCAGGAGAAAGAAATTCACTTTGAAGAGCAGGGAGCAACTGCCCTAAGGTCATAATTAATGTTTCTTTATTTCTGTTTAGGGGGAGAACAGGATATGGTCAGTATCTGATAAGTTTCCAGAATGTATGAATGTCATGAAAGTAAATTTCGGAACTGAGGATTTGATAAGAAGCCATTGTTTATGGAGAGGTGTTGCTGTGGTAGATAAATAGAGAGGTGATGTTGTGATAAACAGGTAAAATTAAAAAAGGACTAGCAATGTGAGATTTACAACTCACTTTACCCACAGAATATAGTAAGTTACATTTTCAGAAGACACTGGGATATTTTTGCTTCACACTCCAAGATTGGAAGGCATCACAGACACCTTTCATCCAATAACTTTTAAAAATGGTTGGTATATTTGGCTCATCTATCCATCCTTGCACAACCCCTCATTTCCAGTTTTGGTATATGGGGTTGGGGTGACACTTCAACAGTGACAATCATCTAGAGAACAATATTCAAACCACCAGGTGGCTAGCACATGATCATAATAGAGCTGAGAGTGGGAAAGTAAAAAAACACTGTAAGGGACAACTTTGAATATATAAGGGCATTGTGGACAGTTTAAATGCACAGTGAAATCAAAAGTATTTGTTTTTTATAAGATGGCACTTTTCAAAAAGACAATCTATTAATCGTGAAAGTAGTTGCAATATATACCTGTCATTACTCTCAAGTGTACCTCATTTTGAGGAATGTTCCTCATTCTGAGTCTTGAAAAGTAAATGCTCCACTCTGTACCACAATGAAAAGGTCAAACAAACATTCATTGATTTTTTTTTAACTAATATTCATGATAAATATAACTGAATCCTATTACTTTATCAAAAGAATGTTTTAGAAGTATAAAGCAACACGTTTTACCCATGCTGCAAGCATCTTAACTGGGTGAGTTGTTAGCATGTTGTTATTAAGTACTCCACATGTTGCCCATTTGTTCCATAATACGAGAGGTAACGTTCCACATTTTGAGGAAGGAAGGTTAAGAGCTTTACTGGGATCATTGCAAGTACGAGGTATATTTTGTGGGAAGACTAAAGCAAAATATTGCAATATATGCTTGAAATCAGAACAGGAAGTAATACCATCTGCCCAATAAAAGATCAATGCACAATTGCTCAGTCACAACTGATTGAGAACACACTCCCCAAACAACTTACCTTTGCAGGTAACAAACTGTCTTCACCCATCCATATGCAGGCAAGCATCCACACTCCCCGACCTTAATCACATTATGTCACTGTTGTACAACTGAAGGGAAAGGAAAAGCTTCTCATTAAAGTGCACAGAGGTTTTATACAGGCAATGATCCTGCAAGGGGTAATCACCTAGCATTTTATCCACAACAAAGCATAGCTTCATCTAGTTAGTTTTCTAGCAGTTAGAACCCAATCAAATGGTCTGGATTTCACATAGCGAAACTGTTAATACCTGCACCATATTTAAACATTTAATCTCTTATGGAAAAAGATATTCTTTTGTTTTTTGCTGATATTTAACACTGTTTTCAAATATTGCAGGGAGTCATGAAGATCTGAATAATGGTTTAAGTGAAAGAGAGAAGATGGGAACATTTAAGTTAAAGCCTTATGAAACTTCAGATTTAAATGAGGTAGTGCAGTTAAGGAAAAAATGAATATGATATCTATATCAGATAGTCTATCTAATTTTAAACACATTCTTTCCTGTTCACCCCGCCTGTTCATTTCCTCTTCCTCCCACAGTCATGTTTTTTTTTTTTGTGACAGACTTCTCCCACTCATATATTTCTTATTACCCTTTATCTTAGGTGACTATGTATATGTGCTTTTCTGAATTCTTTTAATTAAAGCATTTATTTGTTTGCTTAGTTAGTTAGTTAGTTAGTTAGTTAGTTAGTTAGTTAGTAAGTTAAACTGGAGTAGAGCACTGAACTTAGTGGACTTTTTTCAGATTCAGCCCAGGGTAATTTGTATAGAAATTCTGTGCTCAGCTAGATTTACCCTATGCAAGTTTTAAGGTGACTGCACATTTAACCGATAAATAGTTTGATTATAAATTTGCACATAAATAGCTTTGATTTGTTATATGAGTTTTATTAGCCTGGTGATATTAGCTGTATGTTAACAAAACTGATATAATTGTCTGTGTTCATAGGTTCATAGGTAGGTACTAGGCTATTGGACCTAGGGCCTATACAAGCCTAGCCAAAAAGGTACCCTGGCTTTTGCCATCCAATAAAATTATTTTCCTGTGCCCCTGTCAAGCAGAGCCACAGACGTGATCCCCAGGGTAAATTTCCTATTACCCATCCAATCATCAAGATTTTTCTTGAAGAGTCCTAATGAGGAGCTCTGTTTGACATAGATAGGTAGTCTGTTCCAGAGTATGGGAAGTCTCTGGGACAGGAATCTATCCCTCCAGCATGTTCTGTTTATTGTGGTGACAAGGTTTAGGTACCTAGAGCGTGTAGCTCAGAGGGATTGGGATTTCTTTAAGTGGAGCATGTCCAACAGCTCTGGGTTTGACATAGCTTTGTATGTTAGGCAGAGATCACCTGTGAGTAAGCGATATGTGACGGAGTAAAGCTGGAGTTTTTTGAGACGGTCGGCATAGGGCATTTGTTTGAGGCCAGTAATCCTCTTTGTGAGGTATTTCTGTGGCCTTTTCAGTTGTTGTAGATGTCTTGTGAGGTACATACCAAAAGAGGCATTGCACTCTATAACGGGTCTAATGAGTGATTACCTCTTTTTTTCTGGATGAGAAACCTTTTGTGATGAGGTGTGCCATGTAGGAGGATTTCCTGACCACTGTGACGATGTGATTATCAAAGGAGAGACTACTGTCCACCTGTGTCCCATGGTCTCTTATCACAATTTCAGTGTTAAGTAGACTACCGCCTATGTGGTAGTTCATGGATACAGAGTTTTTACCAAAAGGGATGACAATGCACTTTTTGGTGTTGAGCTTGAGGCCATAGCTTTGACACCAGGCATTTGTCTCAGTGAGGCCCTTTTGTAGGATGTCCACATTGTTAGGAGTTTTGATTATGGCTCCTAGTTGTTTGCAGTCATCTGCAAACTTAGTTAGACAAAGACCATCTGTGTTAGCCTGTACTTCAGAGAAGTAGATACCAAACAGGAGAGGACCCAGGACTGGTCTGAAGTCTGAGTTGGAGTCTGCTACTTTCACAGTGTGGGTTCTGTCAGTAAGCCAGTTGGCAACCGATCTTGAGACACAGGGATTTATACCTAGTTTAGTGAGTTTATCTATAATTCCAAAGTGGGGGATTGTGTTGAATGCCTTGGCAAGATCTAGATAGGCTATGTGAACCACCTTACCCTCATCTATGGCTTTGGTGACTGCTTCAAAGAAGTCTATCAGGTTTAGGAGACATGATCTGCCTTTTACAAACCCAAACTGTGTGGGGTCTAGAGTTTGGAGCTCTCCAGTGTCTTTGTTTGTGAGTTCCATGATGATACGTTCCATGGCCTTGCAGACCAGGCTCGTCAGGCTAATGGGGCGGTAGTTCCTGGGGTCTGTCATGGCTCCCCCTTTGTGGAGTGGAATAATCGTTGTGGTGCACCATTCAATGGGCACAAAGCCTGAGGTGAGGCTATGACTAAACATGGTACTTAGGTGGGGTGCCAGTTCATTCTGTAGTTCATGTAGAAAGCAGCCTGGGATGTTGTCAGGTTCCATGGATGCTGTGTTCTTGGCTTTGGAGAGTGAGATTTTTACCTGTGCAGCTGTGATTACAGGAGCTTTGCATTCTTCTGGTATATAGAAGGGGCCTTTAGGGGGTGAGAGGGGGGGGGGGTAAAGTTAGCACTGAAACTATCTGCCAGGATGTTGGCAATATCAGTTGGTTCTGTATATTTAGTGCCATTGTGCTGCAACTTAGAGCAGATCTGAATGTTGCCATTGAGAATCTTGACATAGCTGTTGAATGCTTTGTGGTTGTCTTTAGAATCAGTGGCAATTTTGTTTTCATAACTAGCTTTGGAGGATTTTATGAGGGATCTCAGCTTCTTACTGTGGCTGATCAGGGAGTTCCTCCAGTCATGGGATTTTACTCTTTTTTTTGCAACAGTTTCTTTCTTCTGTTGTAGAGTTTGTTTATGGCAGAAGACCACCAGATTGGCTTCCTTTTTTGGAGGATAACATCTTGGTTCTGTTAGGGATAGCACAATCCATGCACTCGTGTAAGTGCTTATAAAGTGCATTTGTGTAAGATTCAGCAGTCGTACCTCTATTGTCCATCTGCATGGGTGTTGTGAAGTTTGCCACTTCTGTCTTCAGAAGCGTTAAGTTGGCTTTGGAGGAATTTTTTATGTTTTTTTTCCTAATGGGGTGGGGGGTGGTGGTGGTGGTAGCGGGATGTGGATGTCTTTGGTGATTAGTTTGTAGTCGGATCTGACCAACAAGGAACTGACCTCTGGTGTAGAACACTGGTCACCCATGTTGGTGATGACCAGGTCTAGGATATTGCTGCCCCTGGTGGGGGTGTGGATAAGTTGATCCAAGGTGCTGGAATTGATGAATTCCAGAAAACGTTGAGCAAAAGAGTTGGTACATGAGTAGTTTTCCCAGTTAATGGTGGGGTAGTTGAAATCACCCATTATTAGGGTGTTGGATTGTACTCTAATATTTTCCAGTGTATCAAGAAAAGAGGAGTGGGAATCCTGGGGCATAGTGGGGGGGGGGGTCTGTAGCAAGCTACAATCTGGATTGCGGTCTTGCCCAGAGTTAGTTGAACTTGGATAATCTCGGATGCATTATGCTGAGCAACTAGCTTGGAGGTGTGGATATCCTTAATAAATATGGACACGCCTCCACTTTTAGTGTTTCGGTCCGGGTTAGGTGGCCGGAAGGTGTGGTATGAATTATAGCCTGGAAATGCAGGAGTGATCTCTGGAGCTTTGAATCAGGTCTCTGTCACTGCACAGATGTCGATGTTCTCCATTTTAAGGAGTGCCTCGAGTGAGTGCATTTTGAGGTTTAGACTTCTAGCATTGAGTAGCATTACCCTCAGATTTTGCTTGCTTGTACCTGTTATGGTGGTGAATTTGTCATTTGAACCTTGCCTAAAAAAAGGCACTATAGGGGTGGGAAGAGCCTTTGCCAGTATCCAGAATCCCAAAGGCAACAGGTGCAGGCTATCTCTGGCAAAGCATCATGGTCTGTTGATTATGTCATCCCAGGCAGACAGATACTGGATTCCCTTAGAATGACACCAGAAGCTTAGCCAGTTGTTGAAGCCAATCATTTTGTCCTTGTACTGTGGTAACATTCTGGGTGATGGCAGGATGCTACTCAGGGCTAGGGTCATACCTGCCTGGGCTACAAGATCAGAGAGCTCCTCCATGTCTCTTTTCATGTAGTCCAGGGAGGTACATCTCAGGTCATTCACACCACCATGGACAATGACAGAGTCATATTTGTACTTGTTGTGGAGTGACCTGAGTGAGTGCATTATGTGTCGGATCCTGGCACCCGACAGGCAGCTGACAGTAACTTTCTCCTTGTTTAGCCTGGTGAGTGGAACATCAGTGTGCCTGACTATAAAGTCACCCATGACTAGACTGTTGGGTACGTTATGCCTTATGGGCTGTAGTTGAGTGGCACACTGAGTATGTGGGATATGTGTCATTTGGTTTGTGTTGGGGTGTGGAGGTTGCTTGCATTTCTGCTTTGGAGGTCTCGGTTGTTTGGGCAGATTTTTATTGAGAGCCTCCGTGAATGTAGGCGTGTGTTTTGTGCTTCTGTGTGTGTGTTTTGGTGGTGTAGGTTTTGAGGGACTATGTGATGAGTGTGGTATGGTGCAAGTTTTTACCTTCTCCTCTTGACTGTCTAGTCCAGTCTTTGGTGAAGAGAGTTTTGCTTCCAGTTTGGCTATATAAGTGCATCGCTCACAGCTCATAGTGTTGTGTGGTATGAGGAGAGGGTTGTCTGTGTACATGAGGCAATTGCTGCATTGCCCCAAGATGCCCAGATTCATCAGGTAGACAGGAGAAAACACCGGGAGCTGACCTTTAGACATGCCTGGATAGGTGCTTATTTATTAAGTACTACAAACTATTTTCCTTTAGACAAGTGAGGAAAGTTGAGTGCTGTAGTAATTTGTAGCTTATTTAGTGCTTACAATGAGTTCTGAACAAGTGCTGAGCTCAAAGAAACAGATCTGAGTGCTAAAGCTAAAAAGCTTGCTAGTTGCAAGGGAAAATTTTAAGAGCAGACTTTATGGCACCAGGAATAGTTTAACCCTAGTTAAGGGGGGGGGGGGGGCTCAGGAGCTTACAAACAGTCCTGGATACAGCAAATCTGTACCAGGACTAAACTTGTTACAGGAAAGGGGGGAAACAAGCTTAGAAGGTTTTTTTCAATAAAGTGGAAATGGAGAAAGCTGGAACAGAAGTTAATTCAAGGTTAAGAATCTGAGTGGGTTAGCCTTCACAAATGTTCTCTATTAGATTGAATGAACTAATTACACTAGACTGGGAGGAGTGTCACAGATCAAATATAAAGTATGGGGTGCAACTGCAAAGCCACCAAGTATAAGAACACCGCAACACTAGGGAGCGTGGGTGAGAAAATATTACAGCTCCTAACTGTAGCCACTAAATGAACTATTACAGCTCTTAGCTGTAGCCACTAAATGAAAGTTTTAAACAGATCAAGGAGCAAGCAGACTCTAGAGAATGCCTTTAACTGCAAACAGACTAGACTAGAACCCAGAAACCTCAAAATATCAAATATGCACAGAAAAGCTTGGCTAGAGCACTCACAAACAGAAAATACATCTCTCAGTATGAAAAAGCAGTTTACAGTTAAGTAATTCAGTAAGCATGCAATTAGAGTAATGAAACAGTATCTAGCAATGAAAAATACAGTTAAAACAATATTAAACAGTACATAAATGCAGTGAAACAGTAAAAAAAGCTTTATAACGGTGCAAAATGTAGTAGATTAACTGTATAGCACAATTATAAGTGTTTCAGAAGTGCAGTTCAATGAAATAAGTGTAAGAAATAACTTATCCTGCTCTTGGAATCTTTAGGAATTTCTGCATAGTTTCAGTAATGAATTACCATCCACAGCCTGATAAATACAAGCACAACCTATTCCAGACACAGGGTTTATATACCAGTAAAGATGGAAGAGTTAGAAGATCAAATTACTACTCCGTCCTATTAGCCCCTGCTATTACCCAATCACTCGTACTACAGAAGGTCAGGAGACCCAGTTACTCTCAATAATAATGAAGACAGACTATCAACAGAAAATGGCTGCCAGAAACACAGGAAACTCAAACAAAACTACAAGGCTTGGACAACAGCAGGCCTCTATCAAGATATGCTACCTGAGCAGAACACAGAACCTCACTTTAAATGCACAGAAAGAACACTCACAAAAAGAAAATACAAGTCTCAGTATGAAAAAGCAGTTTACAATTTAGTAATTAAATAAAAATGCAATTATAGTAATGCACACTATTACAGCTCCTAGTTGTAGCCACTAAATGAACTATTACAGCTCTTAGCTGTAGCCACTAAATGAAAGTTTTAAACAGATCAAGGAGCAAGCAGACTCTAGAGAATGTTTTTAACTACAAACAGACTAGACTATAACACAGAGACCTCAAAAAATCAAAAATGCACAGAAAAGCTCGGATAGAGCACTCACAAACAGAAAATACAACTCTCAGTATGAAAAAGCAGTTTACAGTTAAGTAATTCAGTAAACATGCAATTAGAGTAATGAAACAGTATCTAGCAATGAAAAATACAGTTAAAACAGTATAAAACAGTATATAAATGCAGTGAAATAGTAAAAAAAAGCTTTATAACAGTGCAAAATCTAGTAGATTAACTGTATAGCACAATTATAAGCATTTCAGAAGTGCAGTTCAGTGAAATAAGTGTAAGAAATAACTTATCCTGCTCTTGGAATCTTAAGGAATTTCTGCATAGTTTCAGTAATGAATTACCACCCACAGCCTGATAAATACAAGTGTTCATTTACTAAAGCATATTTATTACATTTAAAAATCTACAATATAGTCAATTTTGTTGTTTTGAGTACTAATCAGTTAACTCTTGTATAAAAGCCAAAGGTGATGTAGGTTATATCATATTTCTCTCTACCAGCATCACTGTCATCTTCTCCCTGAAAAATGATTGTTGTCCTGCACAGTAACTCTACTGTATTTAGAATACCATCCTATCCAATAACTCTATCATATTCATATTCAGAAATTATTGTAAAACTAGGCCAATTTCCCTGTCTGAGTGCCTGAAGAATTTCAAAAGCAACCTCCCCTCAGACACAGTCACTAATGTTGCTACATGCACCACTGATTTTTCTGCCAAGCTAAACCAATAAATGAAGAACTCCATCCCTATTTGGCGTAAGTATAAGAAATTCAAAAATAAACACTTATTGTAGAACCCCAAGTTAAACAAACACTACAAAAGTGAAAAATAAATCACGTCATATAAAAGATTCCTTACTCCTAACCACAAAACGTTTTTTTAGGCAGGCCAAAAAAGAACTCAAGCACACCATTAGAAAAAGTTAGATGGGATATGAACAGAAAGCAAACACCTAAGGCCTATTAGAAGTAACATCCAACACTGCACCAAACTCCAAATTAAAGGCATTACTTATTCTGATCTTAGTGCCATACTGAACACTCTAGTTTACAAATTCATTTTTTATTTTACCCCATTTCACCCTGATACTCACCCACGTTTTCTTCTTTCCTTGAATTAATAAACTCCCTTTCCTCTAAAATCACTATGATCCAGATCCTAGAAGCTCTATCCAAAGTCAAAAACAATATTTCCATAGGCCTAGGCAACATGATCCAAATCCTAGAAGCTCTATCCAAAGTCAAAAACAATATCTCCATAGGCCTAGGCAATACAACAGTCTCCTTGTTAGCTAGCATGAAGGACAATATTGCTGACTGCCTTCTAAACCTCCCCACTATTCCCTCTCCACAGGATATGTACCTGTCCTCTAGAGAACAGTTGTCATGGTGACAGTCTACAAGGGTGGCGCCACCACAGACCCTGGCTATTATCATCCTATTAGACGTACTGGCATTCTCATAATTTCTAAGCTATCAACATCTTACAGTGGTCTTTTGCCTCACTTAGGGCCTGTTTAGATTTTCTTAACTGTCTTCAATACACAGTAACAATAGAGAAGAAAACATATTCCTAACAAACTTTGTTAATATGTTACATATCAGCGAGTGACCTTTATTTGGTACTCATATAAGATAAAGCTACTCACCATGGTTATCAGAGGCAGCCATGCAGGATAATTATCTCATGCAGCATGCCCTTCAAAGACACATGTGCACACACATACACATATACATATACGCACACACATGCACAGGAAGACGTATTTCGGAATGCCCAATCTTTCACAAATCAAATAGTGCAGTGAGAAGATAGTACATTCCTGAATCTATAGTGGAAGGAATGTGATAGGCCAGAGTGCTTTTACAGCAACAATCCTGCCAAATAACCATGACAGAGCACAACAAAGTCTGCTTTGTGCTTCTGTATGCATGAATTTCAAATAAAATTTCTGGTGAGGTGCATCATTTACTAGATGGAAGTTGACACTCTAAGAATTGTTAAAGCTCATGAATGCCACCTTCTGATATAGTGTGCATTCAACGTCATGGAGACATACTGCAGTGCCTTCCCCTCTGTCCACTCATAAGGTATGGCCCTGTGTCTCCCTCTGTGCACTCTCAGTAGCACATAATGTAGTAGCTACAACCTGACCAGTGACTGTGTGGGTAGAATTCCATGAACATTAACAAGTATTTAATGATTTGATCACCACTTGCAAAGGCAGTTTTGGATGTTTAACCTACCTACTTACCGATATATTACTCTGCAAATTGTATCAGTAATAACTTGGGCTGTACTACACGGGTTCCCTTGTAACTTCCATAACCCAGGTTAGCTGCAGCTAGACTGGCCAGTTCACATACAGTAAGCTTGACATATTCTTTGTTCTCTTAACTTTGTCTGCATGTCTACAATATATTTTTTACACAGTGAATAGTCATTTATATTTTAGTAATAAGATTTTATGACAACTTCCTGTTTAATAACTGTAATAAAAAGAGTTAGCAAGTTGTCTTCCTCATTAGTACAGTGGTGAGTATCCCTACCTGACATATGGGAAACCAGGGTTTGATTCCCTGATGGTGAGTGGGCACATCATGCATCTTATACATGCCCAGACATATGCAACAACTGGAATGCCCACAAAGGATCCTTACCAGGAGAACCCAGGGTATAAACACATTGCCCTATGTGAATCACCTGTAAGACCTATCTCTATACTCAGTCTCCTAGAGGATACTAAGAGGCGATCTATGCCTGACATGCAAGGCATGCACAGATCCAGCACTGATGGATATTTTGCACATCTGCAAAATGAACAGCATCAGAACTATTAGATCCAAGGATTTAAATTTTGCCCGTGACAAGACATGTTGGCGAGACAGATATGAGTCTCAGAGGATCCCATGTTCTAGAACAGGGTCCCATCCATATGAAGCAGAGTTCACCCTAACCCTATTTAAGTGTAATCTTAAACAATTAATGGGAAATTGGAAATTCACTAAGGGTCTCATCTCCATGTGTCTGACAGACAGAGGCCAACAGTAATGCCTAAACTAATATACCCCCTCCCCATGTAACCTCTAGAAACTTCCTGACATACTCCCTCCTAATAAAAAACAATGTTACACAGGGGCACAATTGGGTTGTGATACATGGCTAGGCTTATAAAGGCTTTGGTGCTCGTCAGTCTGGTATATGCTTATAAGCCTATAAACCAAGCATAATAAAAACTCATTTTAATAGCAGGGTAGTTAAATATTTATTCTGACTTCTCTTTTCAAGAAATCACAGCACCACAGCTCTACAAAAGTAACTGGACCCTTGCTTCATAGTGGTTATAGACTGATGAATGATAAACTGGTTAATCCATCATTACAGGTAAAGAGTATGTATACAAAAGGCAGCTAAATCTCCCAAACCCTCTACTTATACCTCTCAACTTCTTTGCTCAACATTTCAGAACAAATCTGAAAATAATGTGTGTGTGTGTGTGTGTGTGTGTGTGTGTGTGTGGGGGGGGCAAAGGATCAAAATCAGCAATAATGTTTAAATATTAATCTAATTCAATTGATAACAGGTTTCGCATCAGCATTCATTTTCTGAATGTGTGGCATTATTGCTTGATTGTAATCCTCAGTGGCTACAAGGGAAAAAATACAAGGGCAGTGCAAAAAATGAAGCAAAATCAGGGATGTTCTGCAAAATTAGGGACATTTGAAAGGTATGCCATCAGAGAGGACTATAGACTCTAATATGGGGATGTTATTACTAACTCTCCCTGTTTGAGGTGTGCCCTATAGCTGCAGCATACCTCTCAACTTCTTAGAGCAAGAAATCTGGACAAAGCCATAAATAAAAGAGGGACAAAGGGCCAAAATAGGGACAATTTTTAAATATTACTCTTGCAAACTCAAACTTCGTAAGTTGATAGAATAAAAGGTTTTGCATTAGCATGAGTTTTCTGAAAATTATTAAGTCTGAAACTCAAATGTCTGCCATTATTTTGTAACTTCAGTCTTTAATGATTTGCCAGTAATTTTCCATAAAACACAATTTTATGAAAAACAGACCAACAATATGAGACAAAAATCTGGACAGTCTACAAAAATCTGTACAGTTGAAAGGTATGAACTGGAGGGGAGTACTGTTTTCTGCAAGCTGGTCTATACCCTTTATTGCAACAAAGTCCTGAAATTGAATAAACATTAACAGTTTTTAGCTAGTAGGAGCCCATAATGCTGAGGCAATAAGATGACAAGCTTACATGCATACAGAAAAAAATGTTAATAAACAGGTTGTGACATTTTATTTTCTTATTTCCATCAGTGCGGCTTCCTGTGAAAGAGGTAATGAGGTGGCATTCAAATGTAAAACGGCACCTGATCTTATCTATTACAGCCTTGCATTTAAAACTAGGTCAGGAAGGCATTAAAGATTGATAAGCAATCCAATATATACATTTCATAGTAATTACCTCCATTTGTT
The DNA here is from genome assembly GCF_019279795.1 of Protopterus annectens. NCBI lineage: Eukaryota > Metazoa > Chordata > Ceratodontiformes > Protopteridae > Protopterus > Protopterus annectens. Next base: position 1,583,639,477 of record NC_056729.1, read on the forward strand.
TATTTGCATTTGTCTCTGTCGAACACAACTTCTAAGAAAAGAGTGAGATGTACATATAGGCAGCTCACCTCCTTCTGTATGAAGAATTAATTTACATACTGTAGTCTGTTTTAGTCTGGCAGTTAGTGCAGTTGTCTAAGGCGCTGAGTTATTAAACTACATCCTGTAGTCAAGTATACAGCTTTTGAATCCTTCCACCCCATCTACCTATGGTGTAACTGAACAAGCCACGTAACTAGATTAGGTTACCGTTGTAAAAGGACACTTGTAGGTAACAAATTAATAAAATAAATAAATATGTAACACAGCATCTAAAGTGATGAGAAAAATTTAGGAACCTAGATGACAGCAATAGAAGGGCATACCAATTTTGTTCTGACTTTTTCCTCTTTGTTTCTGGCAAAATGATTTATATTAAGAAGATAATGATAAGACAGCAGCAAACTACACACACACACACACACACACACACACACACACACACACACACACACACACACACACACACACACCATGCGCACACACACACACACACACACACACACACACACACACACACACACACACACACACACACACACCACGCGCACACACACACACACACACACACACACACACACACACACACACACACACACACACACACACATATATATATATATATATATATATATATATATATATATGGGTCTACTGCTTTTCATCGAATACCATGTATTCGAAAAAGAGCAGTTGACCGCTCAGTTACGCGAAAGTGCACTTATTCGAAAGTGCACTTCCGCGAACACCCTACTAGCTATCCCCTTACCATGACCCGTGCCCTAACCCAAAGGTCCATGACTACCACACCACAGTGGATGGCAGGCTATCCTCCACTGTGGTGCGGTAGTCATGGACCTTAGTTAGGTCATGTAGGATAGCCCTACTAGCTATCTCCTTACCATGACCCGCGCCCTAACCCTAAGGTCCGTAACTACTACACTAAAATCAGTAGTAGCCCATTCGCTGAAGTGGGTTTCATGAAAGTGCACTTTCGATTAAGTGCACTTTCACGTAACCCAGGGTCTACTGTGTGAGTTCGAAGAAGTGTATTTTCAAGCTTATACAGTAGACCCAGAGAGAGAGAAAGAGATTACAAGTGAATGACAAGCAGGTTTAAAGTTATGCATCTCCAGAAAGGGAGAAACATAAGACAGTAACAAAAAATAATCATAAATGAAAAGGAGCCTGTAGATGAATGCGACTAGTAAAATTCTTAGCAAATTCATTGGCATCCAATAGTAGCATTGATTATAGAAATGTACATAAAGTCAAACACAATTAAAATCTTGAGGTTATTATTAAAAGATAGTGATTTTCTGGAGAGTCCAGAAGTACTATGTGTATTATTTCTACACTGAGGTCTTAAGCAGAAAAGCCTACTGTGTCATTATGTAAAACGTCAAAGACATGCATCTACAGCATTTCTCCCCGGGCCTCCGCTGAAAACAGGCTCTGTGGAACCTAGTCGGACATTCCCAGTCAACAAATGTTAAATAAATAAATAAAATAAATAAAGTTCATAGGTTCATAGGCTGGTACTAGACTATCAGCCCTAGGGCCTATACAAGCCTAGCCATAACAATTCCCTGGCTATTTCTTCCCACATTATTTACTTCCCTGGACCCCTGTCTAGCAGGGTGACTGACAGGAAATTCACTCCAGGGATCATATCTCCCATCCAATCATCAAGGTTCCTTTTGAAGAGGGCCAAGGAAGCACTCTGCTTGACATGTATGGGCAGTCTATTCCAGAGTATGGGGAGTCTCTGGGTCAGGAACCTATCTCTCCAGCATGTTTTGTTCATTGTGATGACAAGGTTTAGATCCCTGGAGCGTGTGGCTCTGAGGGATTGGGATTTCTTTAAGTGGAGCATGTTCAACAGCTCAGGGTTTGACAAGGCCTTGTATGTTAAGCAGAGATCGCCTCGGAGTAGATGATATGCCACAGAGTATAGCTGGAGTTTTTTTAGACATTCAGCATATGGCATCTGCTTTAGGCCTGTGATTCCTTTAGTGAGGCATTTCTGTGGCCTTTCCAGCTGTTGCAGATGTCTTGTGAGGTACATACCAAATGGGGCATTATACTCTATAATGGGTCTAATGAGGGATGAGTACAGTGGGACAATGACCTCCTTTTTTCTGGATGTAAAGCCCTTAGTGATGATGTGTGCTACATAGAAGGGTTTCCTGACTGTTGTGGCGATGTGGTTATCGAAGGTGAGACCGCTGTCCACCTGTGTCCCTAAGTCTCTCATCACACTTTCAATGTTTAGTGTACTGCCACCTATGTGGTAATTCATGGGTACATGTTTTTTTCCAAAGTGGATAACTATACATTTCTTGGCATTAAGCTTGAGCCCATGGCTCTGGCACCAGGCATCTGTTTCTGTAAGGCCCTTTTGTAGAATATCCACATCATTTGGGGATTCAATAATGGCTCCCAGTTTGCAGTCATCTGCGAACTTTGTTAGCCAAAGTCCCTTAGTGTTGGCCTGTACTTCAGAGAAGTAGATGCCAAACAAGAGTGGTCCCAGGACTGAACCCTGAGGTACTCTACTTGTCACTTGTCTGGAGCTGGATTTGGAGTTGGCTACTTTTACAATCTGGGTTCTGTTAGTAAGCCAGTTGGCAACCCATCAAGTGATGTAGGGATTTATGCCCAGCTTAGTAAGTTTATGATTCCACAGTGGGGGATGGTGTCGAAGGCCTTGGCGAGGTCCAGATAGGCTGTGTGGACCACCTTACCCTCATCCACAGCTCTGGAGATTGATTTGAAGAAGTCAATCAGGTTCAGGAGACAAGATTGGCCCGTAACAAACCCAAACTGGGTGGCGTCCAGTGTTTGAAGGTTGCCAATGTCTTTGTTTATAAGTTCCATGATAATGCGTTCCATGCCCTTGCAGATCAGGCTCGTCAGACTGATGGGATGGTAGTTCCCAGGATCCAAGGTGGATCCCCCCTTGTGGAGTGGGATAACTGTAGCTGTGTGCCACTCAGTGGGCACGAAGCCTGAGTTGAGGCTATGATTAAACATGACACTTAGGTGAGGTGCCAGTTCATTTTGTAGTTCATGTAGTACACGTCCTGGGATGTCATCTGGACGAATGGATGCTGTATTTTTAGCTTTGGAGAGTGCGGTTTCTACCTGTGTGGCCATGATTACTGGAATTTGGCAATCTTTTGGTATTGAGATGGGTCCTTTAGGGGGTGAAAGGGGGGTGAAGTTGGCACTAAATCGATCTGCCAGGATATTGGCAATATCCTTGGGATCAGTATATTTAATGCCATTCTGTTGTAGCTCAGAGCAGATCTGAGCATTGCCATTTAGATTCTTGACATAACTATAGAATGCCTTGTGGTTGTCTTTGGAATCTTTGGTAATTTTATTTTATTTGCGTAACTAGCTTTTGAGGATTTGATAATAAAGTAAATGTGATACAAATAGATCCTTATGTGGTAAGATTGATAGTTACCTGGCTAAAAGACAGAACCCTCACAGTGAGGGTGGCAGGAAAAGCATTAGAAAACATGGAATACGACCAGTGGTGCCCCACAGGGCTCGGTGCTCAAACTGCTTTTGTTTGGTATTTACTTCTCTGACATACAGACTAAAAAACAAGGCCTATGGCTAACCAGGTCTGCAGATAGCTGCAAACTGGGAGTCATTGCAAAATCCCTCCCTGACATAGAAGCCCTCCAGCATGAACTTACACTTATAAATATCCAGTGTATTGAAAATTGGCTTAAATTAAATGCTAAAAAATACAACATTGTTACATTTGGCAGAATGCCACCCCCAGCATACAGCATTGACAATACTCCACTCAAAATGAAAATATAGTCAGAAACCTGGGAATCTCAGTAAGTAATTCCATCTCCTTTGACCACTAAATAGCAACAGTTGTCAGGAAATCTTTCTACTTGGTGCAGCTGATCACCAAGGGAACATCACTCAGAACAAAAGAAGTTATTGTCACTTTGTATTCAGCACTGATCAGACCACTTAAATAATGCAATGTCCCTTTTGTGATGTATCTTACCAGACATATCAAAAAGCTGGAAAGGCCCCTACACTTCCTAATGAAGGGGATCATACTCTTAAAATCCCTAAACTGCTAGAAAAGATTTGAAGGACTGTCACTGTGTCAAGTGTCTCATCACAGGAAACAAATTACTTGCCTTCCCAGCAATCAGGGACCCAGTAGTCTAGGATCTCTTCTACATTCATAAATCAAACCAGAACAAGAGATCGAAACCTGCTTCAGCTGATCAATAAAACAAGCTGGAGAGACAGATGGGTCACTTAGCGTCTTTCTCACCTCTGGAATAGACTCCCCCGAAGATAAAGCAGCATCATCACTGAACTGGGGTCTGGATAACTGGATGGGTATTCATAAATCCAACCTGGACATGACTGGCATAGACTTCCTCAGGGGGAGTGGTACAGACTAAGGTGGGAACTGACAAGGCCAATGGTTTCATGACTCAGGTAACCTTGTACTTCCCATGAATTGTCTAATTCTTATGACGTAAGCCATTGTGTTGTTACTTAGTTTTTATTTGTACTGGTAAAATCACTGTGCATCTCCCTTGTGAAGGGGCCTTGGTCCTGTTAGGACTACCATTAAGCAAGTACAATAATTAAATAAAAGAAAATCATAAACGTGCTGGTGCATGATTTACTCATATCCAGGTTATAGAAATTGAATATCCATTTCATTTTAAAGCTTAAATGCAAATACTTCCTCTTCAAAGATGTAAACTGAAGATGATATTAATCTTGTTCAGTTACCTAACCCATCCCACCTACTCTTTATACGAACATTCAAACATTTATGCTACCCACCATTTCCAATTTTATAAGTAATTTATATTGTTCATTCTGACTTCCTTATATTATATCTCCTCACTTACTTACACTTCACCATCCTCCTTTACTCATTTGATTGCATTATATTTACAGTTTAATTAAAACAGTATTTTATTTTTATATGTACTACTGTGTGCTTAATATTTTTTTTCTATCTGTATACATGACTTCATGTTTTCCTTATATCTTTGCTCCTGAGCTGAATCTGTAAACACTCTATAGAGACCTACATTCTACTCTGGTTAACAAAACTAAAAAACAATTCAAGTAATACAACTGGTAAAATGCCTCAAGGTTTTCACGTCATTGTTTATACAGTAAGCATGGTTCATAGGTTCATAGGTTCATACTAGGCTATCTGCCCTAGGGCATTTATAAGCCTAGCCAGAGTGTGTTTGGCTTTCGCCACCCATTTTAAATTAATTTTGCTATGCCTTTTTTTGAGGTTAGTATACTGTGCCTCTGTCTAACAGTGACACAGAAGTGATAGCCGGGGCAAACCTACGATTTCCCATCCACTCATCAAGATTCCTCTTGAAGAGAGTCAATGTGGGACTCTGCCTAACCCGGACTGGGATTTTATTCCAGAGTGAAGGGAGCCTCTGGGTTATGAATCTGTCCCTCCAGCATATCCTATTTATTTCAGTGCTAAGGTTCAAGTCTCTCGAGTGCGTAGCTCGATGGGATTTGGATTTTCTGAGGTGCAGTATGTCCATTAATGCCGGGTTGGACATGGCTTTATACGTGAGGCACAGATAGCCTCTGAGCAGGCGGTATGCCACTGAGTAGAGCTGGAGTTTCTTTAACCAGGCAGCATATGGCATCTGTTTGAGCCCTTTGATCCTCTTGGTGAGGTACTTTTGGGGTCTTTCCAGTTGCTGCAGGTGTCTGGTAAGGTACATCCCAAAAGGGGCATTGTACTCAATTATGGGCCTGATGAGGGATGAATAAAGAGGTATGATGACCTCGCCTGATCTAGATGTGAATCCCTTCATGATTAGGTGGGCTATATAAAATGTTTTTCTAACCACTTTGGCCACGTGGTTGTCAAATGAGAGATTGCTATCAACTTGGGTCCCCAGGTCCCTAATGACTTCTTCTGTACTTAATGGATTACCACCTATGTGGTAATTTGTGGGCACTTTGTTTTTGCCAAAGGGGATGACTATACACTTTTTGGTGTTTAGCTTGAGGTGATGGCTCTGGCACCAGTTGTCTGTTTCTATGAGGCCCTTTTGGAGGATGCTTGTGTCGGCTGGAGAGTTGATTATGGCGCCCAGTTTGCAGTCATCTGCGAACTTGGTCAGCCACAGTCCTTCCGTGTTGGCCTGTACCACCGAGAAATATATACCGAACAAGAGAGGTCCCAGGACTGAGCCTTGTGGGACGCCACTTGTAACTGGTTTGGAGTCTGATATGGCTCCAGCAATTCTAACCATGTGGGTTCTGTCCTTGAGCCAGTTTGCAACCCATCTAGTGACATAGGGGTTTATATTTAAGCTGGTGAGCTTATCTATAATGCCCAAGTGGGGTATTGTATCGAAGGCTTTTGCGAGGTCCATGTAGGCTGTGTGGACCACCTTCTCCTCGTCAATGGCCTTGGTGACTGTTTCAAAGAAATCGACCAGGTTTAAGAGGCAGGATCTGCCCTTAACAAAGCCAAACTGGGTAGGATCCAGTGTCTGTAGGTCCCCAATATCTTTATTTATGAAGTCCATGATGATCCTTTCCATAGCTTTGCAGACCAAGCTAGTCAGGCTTATGGGGCGATAGTTTCCAGGATCCGTTGAGGCACCACCTTTGTGGTGAGAGGCCACTGTTGCTGTACGCCACTCTTTGGGTACATATCCTGTAGTAAGGCTAAGATTGAACAGTAGTTTTATGTTTGGGTTTAGCTCTTCTTGGAGTTCATGTAGGACGCAGCCCGGGACACCATCTGGTCCCTTTGATGCTGTGTTTTTTGCTTTGGAGAGGGCGGCTCTTACCTGAGCATCTGAGATGTCAGGGGTGCAGCACTCTGTTGGGATAGATATTTGCCCTTTTGGTGGGGAGAAGGGGGAGACGTTTGCACTGAACTTGTCAGCTAGGATGTTGGCAATGTCTGTGGGCTCAGTATATTTTTTGTCATTTTGGACTAATTCAGAGCATATCTGGGAATTCCCACCCAGGTTCCTAACATAACTAAAGAAAGCCTTGTGATTATCCTTAGTGTCCTGTGCAATTTTTCTCTCGAAGCTGGCCTTAGACGATTTTATGAGTGCCCGTAGTTTTTTGCTAATACTGATCAGAGATGCCTTCCCTTTTTGGGATTTTGCTCTATCATGTAGTAGCTTCCTCCTTTTATTGTATAGTTTGTTTATGGCTGGGGTCCACCAGACAGGATGTCTGCCTTTGGAGGATTGGGTCTTGGTTTTATTTGGGATTGCATGATCCATGCATTCCTGAAGGTGTTCATAGAATGCATTTATAAAGGATTCTGTGGTCTGGGCCGTATTTTCCACAGGCCTGGGGGCTTTGAAGGATTTCACCTCGGTTTTGAGGCATGTGAAATTTGCTTTAGAGTAGTTTTTCACTGTGGTTTTCTGGGCAGGGGGTGGGGTCGGGATGTGAATATCCAGTGAGATTAGTTTATGGTCTGATCTTACCAGTGAGGGATACACTTCTGGTCTGGAGCATAGTGTCCCAATGTTGGTGATGATCAGGTCCAGTATGTTTTCCCCCTCTTGTGGGAGTGGTAACAAGTTGTTCCATAGCATTTGAGTTTATAAATTCTAGGAACCTTTGGGTTAGGATGTTGGAGTTAGAGTAATGCTCCCAGTCTATGTTTGGGTAGTTGAAGTTGCCCAATATAATGGTGTTTGGAGAGACCTTCATATTTTCCAGTATTCTCAGGAAGGCCAAGTGGGGTTCCTGTGTTTGGGAGGGTGGTCTGTAGCAGGCTATAAACTGGAAGGCAGTTTTACCCACAGTTAGTTGCACATGGATAGTCTCTGATGCTTCGTGCTGTGCCACCAACCTGGAGGTGTGGGTATCTTTGACGAATATTGATACTCCCCCTCCTTTTGTGGTTCGGTCCAAGTTTTGGGGCCGAAAAGCATGGTATGAGGTATAACCTGGTAATGCTGGGGTGCTCTCGGGAGCCTTGAACCAGGTTTCTGTTACTGCACAGATATCGATGTTCTCCATGCTAAGGAGAGTTTCGAGTGTGTGCAGCTTGAGGTTTAGACTTCTGGCGTTGAGTAGCATTACTCTTAGTTTCTTATCCCTTGTGATACCTATGGAGGTGGGTTTGTCTTTTGAGCCTTGCCTAAAAAAGGCACTATGGGGGTAGCAAGAGCCTTTGCCAATATCCGAAAGCCCAGGGGTGACAGGTGCAAGCCGTCCCTAGCGAAGCATCGTGGCTTGTCGAGCATGTCATCCCAGGCTGACAGGCATTGGATCCCCTTTGAATGACACCAACACTTAAGCCAATTGTTGAAATTGATCATGTTGTCTTCATATTGTGGCATCATTCTTGGTGAAGGTAAGATGCTACTCAAGGTCAGGGTCATACCGGCCTGGGCTACATGCTCAGAGAGCTCCTCTATGTCTCTTTTCATGTAGTCCAGGGAGGTACGTCTCAGGTCATTCACACCAGCATGGACAATGACTGAGTCATATTTGTACTTGCCTTGGAGTGACCTGAGTGCTTGTGTTATGTGGCGGATCCTAGTGCCTGACAGGCAGCTCACTGTGACCTTCTCCTTGTTCAGCCTGGTGAGCGGGACGTCAGTGTGCCTGACGATAGAGTCACCTATTACAAGTGTATCAGGTGTGTTGTTTAGCCTTAAGGGCTGTGACTGTTCGGCACACTGGCTTTGTGAGCTATGTGTTGCATGTGTTTTGTTTTGGGGTAGCGGTTGCTTGGGTGTCTGCTTTGGAGGTCTCTGCTGCTTAGGCAGATTTTTATTTAGAGACTCCGAGTATGTTTTTGTGTGTTTATGTGTTTGGTTTGTTGTCGTGGTAGGTCTATGTGAGACTGGAATTGTAGTGAGTGTGGTTTCCTTCTCCTCCTGACTGGTTACGCCAGTACTGACTTGAGAGATATTAGCCTCCAGTTTGGCTATATGGTTGCATCTCTCACATGTGTTGGAATTTGTTGGGAGGAGGAGAGGGTTGTCTGTGTACATGAGGCAGTTGTAACATTGCCTCAAGATTCCCAGATTCACCAGCTGGACCGGAGAGGAGATTGACAACTGACCTTTGGGCATGCTAGAATAGTATTGGGAATTCCTTTATAATTGAAAAAAGGGCCAATGGGGAACAAGGTACTCAAGGGGAGTTTGTGAGGGTGTAGTGCTTTTAATTTTTTAGAGCTGACTTATATAATTGCTTTAGTGAGCAAGTGCCAGGTAACTTAAATGCAATGTGTTACAGGTAACTTAAATGCAAAAACGACAAACAGTAACTTTCTTTCAAGTGAAACAAGGAAATAAGTACAGTAAGCAATGCAGATATCACTAGGGATCCACAGAAGTGCTAAAAGGCCGCGTTTTAGGTGGAATTAGTGTTTCAGGGAAATAAACAAACAACAAGCATACCAATAAAGCTAGATTCAGCAGGCCTGGATCTAGTCTATGCTACGGCATACAAGGTGTACCAATTTCAGTAAGAAACAGTTAGAATATGCAGGCACTATAAGCCTCTAACCAGAAATTCCCTGCTCAGAAGGGCAGAGTCCAGCCTCTCCTCCCACAAGAGGGCAGACCGCAATCCTTCTTAACGTAAAATAACTGGCCTGAAGCCCAAGTGCTTAAACCAGAACTAATACACTTTTAGAATAACAGGCACTGAGCTCTCACTCAGCAGTTCCCAACTTAGAAGGATGTAAGCTACCTGTCCTGCCACCACAGTGCAGGCCACAAACCTTCCTAATGTAAAACAACTGGCCTGAAGCCCAAGTGCTTAATCCAAAAGACTTAGAAATGATAGCTACACTTTAATCCAGTTACTACCAGCAGTAATAAATACAACTGAATACTTTAAAGAATGCCTGGATTAGTGCTCAAGTTATACAAACAAAGCTAGATTCAGCAGGCCTGGATCTAGTCTATGCTACAGCAAATGAGGTGTACCAATTTCAGTAAGAAGCAGTTCAAATATGCAGGCACTATAAGCTTTAACCAGAAATTCCCAGCTCAGAAGGACAGAGTCCAGCCTCTCCTCCCACAAGAGTGCAGAACACGAACCGTCTTAATGTAAAATAACTGGCCTCAAGCCCAATTGCTTAAACCAGAATTAATACACTTTTAGAATAACATACACTGAGCCCTCAATCAGCAGTTCCCAACTTAGAAGGATGTAAGCTACCTGTTCTGCCACTACAGTGCAGACCACAAACCTTCCTAATGTAAAACTGGTCTGAAGCCCAGGTGCTTAAACTAAAAGGCTTACAATGAGTTACACCAAGCAGTAATAAATACAATTGAGTACTTTTAAGATGACGCAAAAGCAAAATAAAGTAGGAAAAAACACAAATACAATAAAAGCAGATAATTTTTTTTTTTTTTTTGGAAAGAGAGAAAGGAAAGAGAGAAAGGAGTAGCAGAAACTAAGCTGATTGGCCTTCTCAAATGCTCTCCCTGTACTGGGTAGAATGAGGTAATGACACTAGACTGGGAGGAGGGTCCCAGATCAAATTTACACTAGGGGTGGGCAACTGCAAAGCCACCAACTATAAAAATACTATACCAACAGAGAGGGAGGGTGGGAAACAAACAGCAGAAATGTTACTCACAGCTGAAAAGCAGCAGTGAGCCTTTAAATTAAAGTTTTAAACAGCTAAAGGAGCGACTAGAAAAAAAAAGAGTTTAACTGCAACAAGTTATCATAAACAAACAACCCAACAGATGCTTAATAAGAGTGGACAGTTTCCAGTTAATACCTCACACACAGTAAAACTAGCTAGAAAAAATACACAGTACACAAAGTGCTATAAACAACAAAGAAATAAAGAACAAAATAAACAAAAAACAGGATACTTAATGTTATATATTGTAGCTCGGAGTTTGCTGAGTGTCCTTCCTTCGATCAGCTCACTGTAAAATGGCTGAACACTCACAACTGAGCTTCTTAGGTAACAGAAAGTTGAAACCTGAGACAACTTTTAAGAAAGAAATCTCAAAAGAACCAATGAGGTGCTTAGTCTAAGCTGTAGTCCAAGAGACCTCAGTCAGCCAATGACCTCAAACAATTCTCTCTCGCTGAAATGCCTGATGGCTTTGGCTAAAACAAGATGTCCCTGAATTATGTGCTCAGACACACAGCGTCCACAAACACTAGGCCCAAATACAAGCCTGAATATGGAAATGCTACAAATATCCCCACTACTTAGAACAAACTGCAGAAATGTTACTCACAGCTGAAAAGCAGCAGTGAGCCTTTAAATTAAAGTTTTAAACAGCTAAAGGAGCCACTAGAAAAAAGAGTTTAACTGCAACAAGTTATCATAAACAAACAACCCAACAGATGCTTAATAAGAGTGGACAATTTCCAGTTAATACCTCACACACAGTGAAACTAGCTAGAAAAAATACACAGTACACAAAGTGCTATAAACAACAAAGAAATAAAGAACAAAATAAACAAAAAACAGGATACTTAATGTTATATATTGTAGCTCCGGCATTATGCCTCATTTTGACATTATTTGTTAGCCACAATTTTATCTTACACACTTCCTCTGTAAGTTCCTTCATCAGCATACTGGTAATTCTTCTCTCTGTCTCCATATATTCAGTGCTTTAGCTAAAGTAATATTCTGATTCATGGGAATACTGCCTATTGTGTGATCTTTTTTTAGTGCTACAGACAATTCTACCTCTGATCAATGAATCATGCAACTTTCTGAATTCATCATAATCAGCTCTCTTGTTTAGTTTAGTCATATCTGTAGGTTTTCCTCAACTCCTCGGTTTCTTAAAAAATAAAGATCTGACAAATAGCAGATTTTTTTGACTTATAGGATGTTTTGAATTGCACTTTTAGAGTTGCTGATTTGCTTTTCTCTCTCTCTCTCTCTCTCTTTGAAGCATTATAGCTTCTTCCCTTGTGACATGCAGGAAATTTATTGTTTTGGCAGTTTCACTCCCAGTAAAATACAAGCCAAACTTCTTTATCCAAAGTCTGGCATACAAGGCATCCCCAGATCCTGCTCTGGTGGACCCTTTGCACATCTATGAAATTAATAACATTAGAACCACTAAATCTTAGGATTACATTTTGCTTGTGACATAAAAAGGACATGTTGGTGAAACAGAAATGTGTCTCAGACAATCCTCATGCTCTAGAAGAGACTCTCCATCCATGTGAAGCGAGTCCATCCCTAAAGTTTCATATAACCTTGGCCATTTGATGGGAGATCTGAAATTCACCCAGGGTCAGCCCCCATGTCTCTGACAGACAGAAGTAGATAATAACTAGGCCCAAACTACCATTGTCCCCCTCCCCAAATAACAACTAGAAACTTTGCAACTAACATGCCCACTCCTAATAAATGCCATGATACAGAGGGACACAATTGGGTTGAGTTGTGCAGCTAGGTTTATAAAGGCTCTGGTAGTCATTAACCTGAATTTCAGTAGTCATATAATGGTGGCACATTTATCTGGTATTGCACATGGTTTTGATTCTGTAGATCATATCATAATGAAAACATACAGGAGCAGGAAGGAAGAGGACCGAGAGGAATTGTGGCAGACTTGGAAGGATGGTGAGGGGATCATTTGAGGAGCAGTTGGCCAGCGGATGATGAAGTAGTGGGATATGGATCAGATTAGCTTAGTCAAGAAGTAAAGACTGGATTCCGGTGGTGCAGAATCTGTTACTAGGAGCACTTGTTGGTCCATCGCAATGAAAAAGAGGAGGAACTTGATGGATGTTGCAACATTCACAGTCTTAACCTTCAGCTGGACAGGTCAGTTAGTGGCCAGACTGGTTACAATGGAAGGTAGTGCAGACATACAGTGGTCCATGTAGGAACAAATACATTACAGGTGAGAAAATAAGACATGCAGCAAGGAGGACTAAATAATTCATAAATTTGTGCAGAAGCTTTGATGGTGCAGTACTGTTTTCAGGAGTGCCTGTATTTTCAGTAAGAAGAAGATCAGTTTAACTGCTTGCTTAGAGAACGGGGCATAGTGCAGAGGAATAGAACAATGTGCGAGTAGGGAGCATGGCAATATGGCAGGCTTCATCCCACCCAACAGGAGAAAACACTGTTGAAGCAGAAAAATAGAAAACCATGCCAAGACAGCCCTGCCTTTAAATGAAAAATAAGACAGAAGAGAAAGAGAAAATTACTGTTGGGAAGTGGGAACTCAGTCGTGGAGACAGTAAATGGAAGCAGGTAGAAAAGAAGTTTGGTAAAATAGATAGGATAATGTGTGACAGGATGTGGGCAAGGAAAATGGCACGGAGGCAACGAAGATGGAACAAAAGTAGGGTAATAATAATGAAGTTAGCAAATGGAATGAGAAAAGAAGACAATTGAAAAAATGCCATAGATGGTGAAGAAAAAGATACTCACCCGACACTAGATACAGGATAATGGGTTTAAGAACAACAGAATGAGATATTCAGAAGTAGATGTTTTAAGATCATGCTCAATAATAACTGCAAATAACTCCAGCATTCATAAGAATATGCATGCGAGCACATCATAATAAAATTATTATTTACTAAGTAATCATTGCAGCTGGTTTCATTCCATGCACCTGATGCTGTGTTTCAACTGCACATGTATAAAGAGAATGAATTTTACAAATAAAGACTTGCATGTTAAGTTTTGTTCATGCATGTAACCTGTTTCCTCTTACTATATATTACTATTTCTTCTTGCAAAGGAAAGCTTGTATACTGTTGTTATTTGTGATGCGGACCCTTTCCCCAGGCGTCCACCTAAAAGGAGTTCTCACATCCATTTGGACACTCCCAGTTAACAAATACAGAATAAAAATATATATAAATACATTCAAGTTGCATTGTGTTCCTTAGGCTTATTAACAGGAAGAACTCCAAAACTTGGTTACAATTAAATTGTGTTTCTTATGCCTGATAATGACCAAGAAGTACTCTGGCACTCATATAAGTATCTGTGAGAGTCTAAATTCTGTTTTGGTTGTTGCATTTGGTTTCATTCCATGCACATGGTGCTGCGTTACAAGGGTATTGTGTATTCCCTATGTTCAGCAATAACAGAAGATTTGGTAGGAAGATGACTAAGCTGAAACAGATAGTAAAAGAGCATGAAGCTGATGTGGTCAGGATAAGTGAGACATTGTCGAAAGAAAATTTAATATGGTAATCTTGGGATATAGGATACTTAAGAATAGCATGCAAGGCAAGAATGGAGGACATTTATGTTAGGGTCAGACTAGAGTGGTAGTGTGTAGAAAAGGGAATGGTACAGTACACCAGAGTAAAGATAAAAGATGAATCGAGAAAGGGAGTGAGTTCACTATCAGTTTTCTAGTGCAAATTTCTTAGTGGCAAAAAGGGTAAAGTGGTATACAGAGACTCACTACAGACCACGCAATTCAGTGATTAACAATATACCACTGATACTCACTACAGACCATGTAATGCAGTGAGTATCAGTATTCCATTGATACTACAGACCACCTAATGCAGTATCATATACCACTAATAATCACTACAGACCACATAATACAGTATCAGTATACCACTAATACTCAGTACATAATACAGCATCAGTATACCACTAATACTCAGTACATAATGCAGTATCAGTATACCACTGATACTGATTACAGTGTACGTAATGCAGTGAGTATCAGTATATCACTGATACTCACTACAGACCATGTAATGCAATGACTATCATTATACCACTGATACTACAGACCACCTAATGCAGTATCATATACCACTAATACTCACTATAGACCAGATAATACAGTTTCAGTATACCACTAATACTCAGTACATAATGCAGTATCAGTATACCACTGATACTGATTACAGTGCACATAATGCAGTGAGTATCAGTATACCACTGATACTCACTACAGACCATGTAATGCAGCTGCTTTAATGAGATGATGTGGTGGGATGGAAAGTTGAGGGTGGCTAGCATGACAGACATCAATCTGTATGGTGCAGACTTAAGCATTCTATCATCCAAGGAAGAAAGAAAAATGTACCAATCATGTTATTCAAACTAGAAGAGTTTGAGTGGAAGAAAATAGATGGACCTAGGTAAGGGAGAATCCTTAATCCTATTCTCTGCAAAAAAGATCAGTTGAGGGTTTCAAAAGTTAAAGCTCCACTGGCAAACAATCACCACCCAATGGTGTGGTTTACAAAGACCATGGCCTAGTCACAAAGATTAGATGATGTGTATACAAGAGGACCAATTTTAGGAACATAGTGGAATTAACAGGCAAGGGTATTAGGATATGGCATGAAAGTAGAGCAATGGAGGAGTTATTTGTGGATAGGAAAAATGAGTGAGGCTGGCTGTACAGACATAGAAAAGAAAGAAACTTGCATTGTTCCCTGTGGAGAACAACAAAGCTATATAGGACAAAGAATATAAGTAGAGGAAATGGAGGGACAAGTGGTCAACTAATTGGAGAGAAGAAGGGCAACAGGGATGATCAATGAATGAGCTTTGCATAGGCCAGAAACCAGTCAGAAAAACTGAGTGAAGAGGGATAAATAAGAAACACGGAAATATTGATAGCAGTTATTAGGAGAATAAAAGGTCTTTACATACATGGGGAGAAGAGTATGGCAGGTAGGACAACAGGTCAACTAGTTTGGGAAGTTAAGAAGCATAGTGAGATCAAGGAACAGGTGAGACTTTTAAAGGAATGTATTTCCTCTAGTATCCAGTAAGAAAAGACAATCAGATGCCAGTCTGGGAGGGCAGGACACAAGAATGAAGTAGGTGGAGCAGTAAAGTGGTAACAGCTGAATAAGCAAAGGAGCTGCTAGAGGCACAGAGTGGTGACACTGTGGCACTAAATGAGGACAATGCACAGAAGCCTGATGGGACCAAGCTCAGGACCATTCATTATGCTGCTAGGAACCACCTGAACTTCTGATGCTTTGTCAAATTTCATCAACTGGTCCTTTAATAAAGTGGTAGCATCATGGTATTAGTAGGAAGCAGTGGTAGTGCTGTTTACTGAGGTGGACCAAAAAAACACACAGGGAACTACATACCAGTAAACATGTTTTAATGAGATGAGTGGGTATAATCAAGGTGTTCCTAAAGTCAAGATTCATGGAGTTCATGGAATAGAATAAAATGGAATGAAATTAGCATGTCTTCATGGGAAGAACAGCCTGTCAAACTGACTGGTCAGTTCTATAAGTGGATTACCCAGAAAGCATATAAAGACAACCCTGTGGACAAGGGAGCCCGCAGGATTTTTTGCAGGGGGGTGCAAACCAAAGCCCTGCCCACACAGCCCACCCCCTCTGCTGCCACGCCCACTCGGCCCCACCCCCACCCCTGCCCATGCAGCCATTCCAGTGTCCCAATACTTGGCTATTTTTCCCCATTTGTCATAGACACTGTTCAAATCTCCCAGTGTGCATACTGTTTTATGCTTTACTTCTACAATGATTACAGAAATTTGGATTTCATTTACAACTTTTATTTCAAATTTTATAGCACAAACACTGATAGACATTTACTAAACCTAAACAAAGCAATAGTCCTACAATGAAAAGAGACTTAGCATTAAAACTTCTCTACCTTTGAAACCCACACTCACTGAAACAGCATTGAAACCCGCATTCAAAGAAAATGCATCTGGCCAGTGGCAGGGTAAGTTTACCTTTGGGCTGTTTTCAAATCATAGACTCCTTGCACACATTTCTAGAACCATGCAAAAATTATTTGATTCACCTTCCTGACTGTATTAATTATACTATGTAATAATTGAATTATATCCCTTGTATAATACAGCACCACTTGCTAGAGTGTGTTTTAAATTTATAGTTCTGAACATTTTTCCTTTAAGCAATGAAACAAATCATATGAACCAATAATGACAACCTGCCCAATTCAGAACATTTCAACCATAAAGGGCCACTCTACTCAAACTTCTGTCATACAATCCACCAATATCAATCAATATGCAGAATCTTTGCAGAAGTAAAACTCATCTGAATAATTCCACATTAAAGAGATCTGAAACCAGTGAAGAGGTTGTTGCTAGAAAATAACTTTATATTCAGTGTTTCATCTACAAATTCACTGCCTGCTGCCCTTGAAAAATAAATTGTCTATGTTATATTAAAAAAATGGTAAGCTCTTAATATTGCAGTAGGGAATGACTGACAAACCAACACGTTCATAGGCATCTCATACAAAGGAGGGCACACATAGTGAAGAACTCCTATTTCCCCCTTAAAATGCATCAAATACTCAGCAACTGAAAGGGCATGCAATACTAGCACTTCATCTGCTTGGTGTGGGAGTAGCATCCACAGCCTTCTGCACCAAAGGCAATTATGGTACTAACACTGCTTTCAAATTCTACAGCGCAAACAGTGACTACCATTAGCTAAACAAAACAGTTAATTGCACTTAGTACGAGCAACAGTAAATTTCTCTTCCCTTGAAACTCATTCCTAATGCCTTACTCTCACATCCTATATTTTTGCTGTCATAACACTATTCAATGTTCTTTAAGTACTCTGTAAATGTGGGTATTAGTTCCTTCAATAATTTAATCTCCAGTTACTAATAAATCATTTCTTACCCAACTAATTTTTCACCTATTATTCAGTACTGTTTGATATTCCAATTCTATAAAAGCATAATCTTCATTACAGTTAGTCTTATCAACCTCACCATTTTTACCACCTACATCACTTGCTTGTAAGGATACAATTCTCTTCTAGTTGCCCTTTGAATCCTCAATCTGCTGAGAATCCTGAATTACAAGTGTGTCATCTGTAGCATCAAGTTTGATACAGGTCAAGTGAGCTATACTAGTAGAGAGTACTTCCTTTCCTTAATGTGTGCTACTTGCACTTTGCTAAACATGATTTATCATCAGCCTAGTAATTAAAATACGTAAGAGTTTGCCAAGTTGTGCCAACTGCACAAGTAAAACCATCCTCAGCAAGTCCAAATTTATTGCCAACAGTAGTAAGCAAACCCGTCTTCTTACATGAGGAACACAAGTCTCCAAAGTTATAATGTACTGTACCTTAATATACACAAAGCATTTAGTACATTGGACAAGATATGTAATACTTCAGCAAATCAATCAATGATACACATTTAAAGGATGCATTTTCAGTGACAAAACAATTAAAAGTAAAGAATTATAAATCAAAAATTTATAAATCAATAGCAGAATTCACAGACTTTTTAACAACTAGGAAATGTAAGTCAAATTGTATGAAGGAATCACAATATAGAATTTAATATAAAATAAAGTGCACTGAACTAACCTTTTATTCTGACCTACAGCACCAGTTTTGCATGTGACACTGCTAAACATCTATAACTACTTGAGCTCGCAAACACTTGCGGTCATGGCTCAAGTTAAACATCACTTTGGCATAAGGTACGGAGTGTCATACCTACAATCTGTACCAAGTTATAACTAGCTAGGCCCTTTATAAGCAGAAACACTCTAGCACTTAAATCTGTCCCTTTCTTCCAACAAATAGTTAAAGAATCAGAGGTAAAAAAATAAAATATATCACATAAAGGATACTCCTACCAAGCAGTTAAACAGAAAACCACAAAACATTGAATGGCTAAAGATACAGTCTGCTCATCATGCAACCATTGTTATCTTTTTTGTTTTAAACTCCATGGACATAGCAAAGTACAACACTCAATTAACACATACTTCTAACTATTAAGAATGACAAAACATCTACATATAAATTTCATATTTCTCTCTTTCTACAAAAAACACACTCAAATACATTAAAGATGTAACACTGACAATGAAGAACAAAGTTTTTTGCCTTTAATTTTATATTGCATCCTCACTAGTATTATTTGCACTCAGTTTTATCCTGTTATGGTTTCTATATTTATTTCCTTCCACCAAAGTAAGTAATTAACATCTCACCTTATCATCTCAGTACACATCTTTACCACCTCAGACTTAGCTAATGCATCATATTCCCATTCAGTCTTCAGTGTAGTATATCTTCAAGACTGTGCAAAGGAAATGTCTAAGAATTTCTAGATGCTATGAGTTTCTTCCAGAACTGTGCCAAAGAACAGGATCTCTCAAGAACCATACTCAGATTAGCATTCCCCTCTAGAACTGTACTGCAGCAAAAGACGCTACTTCACAGGGATAGCTGAGCGCTGATCTTTAGTGTCCCCCATGTGTACAACTACTTTGTGTCATGAATTTCAACAGACTTTCAGCAGAGTAAAAATTCAAGAAACCAGTCCAGTGAGAGTGCATCTTCCACTGTATTATCTGCTTCTCTATATGATGCACAAGAGCTAAAAGCCTTTCTCTAGCACATGATCAACTACATCTTTCAGACATACTAAGACTTCTCAGTTTTAAAGATCTTATTTTGCTAGTCTCATTGCAAACCCATTTCATTAACCCGTACTACCACACCTCAATGCAATGCTTCTTTTTATACAATGGCTTCACAGATTCTGTACTCTGTTGTCATACTAACGGGTTTACAGATCTCCTTTTACAGTATTAGTTTTCCTGAAACATTGGATACTGTTTCATATTCACTATAATAGTTCTATATGGCTGCACTTATAACTACATTGCATAGCAAAGGCCATTACAGTACTCATAACTACATTATATTTTAATGGCCACTACAGTATGCATAACTACACTATCCTACACTGTAATGATTAATATAACACAGAGACACATGTTTTTAAACAGCCAGACAAGTAATAATTACATCATGGCAGGATGGAAAAAAATCATAGCAAATCAATGTTCCAATTACTCAGCACAAATTTAATCACAAAGTAAACTACATTCCTAAATTCATATAATGTTAGCCCTTAAAAAAGTTGCAATGAAGTTATTTTAAACTTAAAAGACTTTAGTCAACATCTCAAGAAATTCACGTTTCTGGTGTGACTGATCAATCTGGATAGGATATGTGCAACTTTCACAAAGTCGATTGCTTTTTTTATCATTTTAAAAAATAAGTATTTTTCAATGTCATTGCTGTCACCAGGGAGACTAACAACCTATGATCGACAATTCAAAAAGTGGCTCTGAGGAAAGCAACTATAAAGCACGCAAACTTCTAAGCATACAGGACTTTGAACTAGTAGAATCTATACACAAAAGCTACAGCAAAAGCTACATCACTGAGGAAATTTACTTTGGCAGTTAATTAATCTGCGTTGTACAGAAATACACTCTATCCTTCAGGTGTTAGCTTTGACCAAGGTAAAAACTTGAGCCTACCCAGCCTTCTTAAGTTAAGACTTTAAGCTAGTGTCCACATTTCAGTGTTCAAACTACTGCCAGCACAAGGAAAAGGGAAGTGGCTTGCCTAGGCCAATTAACAATGTTAAAGCAGCTAACATCGCTTACCTCTCTGTGGCGAGAAGCTATGAAGGAAGGTCTCTAAGTGCCACAGCTGGAAAACTCAAGTTTGCTCCTACCTTTGTGGAATCCTTCTCTTCTCCTGAAATGGCTTGCTTGCTCTGATTCTAACGGCAATACCCTCTTTCTGGACACAACACAACATCTCTGCTGGCACCCATCTGAAATTCAAATTCCGCGGAAGATGAAGACGTAAACAATCGATCGCATGGCATGTATGGAGAAGACGAAAGCAAGCACCTCTGTTTGTACAATTGGACGCAAAGGGCGTTTTTAAAGAAGAATGCCCTTAAATTTTTTTTTTTAATTAGAAGTAAATGAATCTCCTGGCCAGCCGATTCCAGGGGGGTGCAAGTGCACCCCCTTGCACCTGCCTGCGGGCGCCCTCGCCTGTGGAGGTAGTCTGTCTGAATGTCCACAAAGCCTTTGATTAATTTCCTATTACAGGCATCTAGCAAAATTGGAGGGAACAGAAACGGGTAGCAAATTATGCAGCTGGTTATAGAAGTAGTTAAAGGACAAGAACCTCAGAATGAATGAGAGAGAGGAGCCCGTGCTTGTAAAACTGCCAAACTGGATCCCACATGAACCATGTCATGTGGGCACCCACATGAATGTGATCTAGGTCCAGCTTTGCGTAGTGTGTTTGTCTTTAACCTCACACAGTACATGCAAAATTGTACCAATGACTTTGCAAGTGATACCAAGGTGGAAAGGGTAGTACCCTATGATGTTGCAAGCTTGGTGAGATATCTTAAGAAGTGAAACTGAAGGCAGGTTCTGAGTCTTGGCAACTCCATGTGTGGTCTGTTCCAAATGTTTAGTGATATATCCGGGGACTAATAACATTGGAGTGTAATATGCACCTGGGGCAGCCTCAAAATTTTAGAAAAGTAAAACGTTCTGGGGGATTTTAGCAGAAATTATGAATATTCTGCCTAAGTATGAGAAACTTGCTGGAGAGACAGTTTTGTCTCCCAGAGGCTGCCTTGTCTCTGGAATAGATTGCCCATATACGATAAACAGAGCACCTCGCTAACCCTCTTCAAGTGAAAAGTTGATCAGTAGATGGGAAACCACAAATTCATCCCAGGGGTTCCACTTGTGTCCCTCATTGACAGGGGAGACAGGTGCTGACTGAAGTTTCTTTTTGGGGATAAACTCTTGGCTAGGCTTGTAAGGGCCCTAGGGCCATTAGGCTAGTAACCTCCTATGATCCTATGAGTGCAGTTAAGATGCACATCCATTGATGCAATATCCACAGATAGGAAGGTGATGATTCTCTAGTCTTGCCACTTATGACATCATGACTTTAACACTTTATGCAGTTCTTGAGGCCTTACCTGAACAAGGTGATATTGCCAGAGTGGGTACAGAATAAGGCAAGCAGACTGGTGTGGGTGATGTAGGGAATGGTATTTGTTAAGATGTTTAGGGTGTTTGACCACTTCTCATTAAAAAGAAGGGGATATAGATGACATGATATGGCTACATTATGCATTAATGGGAGCAAGTGAGTGGTAGGAAGGGACGTTATGACTTAGAAATCAGGGAACACTTTTTCAAGAAGATTGTAGTAGACAGGTGGACATTTGTCAGAATGAGCAGCAGAGGCTAAAACATTTACACTCAAAAAGAGCTTTGTACATGTAGATCAAGAATAAGGAAAAAGGGGATGGTTAATTGCTTTGGGCTAGCTGCAACTTTCATAAAGACCTGAGAAAGAGTGTCACAGTTTCTATCTGCTGCTATTTTTATGTCATGTTATGTTACATTGAGATTTTCTCACCAAAGTCCCATCAGCACATATGCATGAACAGTGAGATGTGCATGGTGTTTAAACAAACACACACTCAGACACACACACACACACACACACACACACACACACACACACACACACACACACACACACACACACACACAAATATATGTGTGTGTGAGTATACATATATGTAAATGAATGCATTTCAGTTCATCACGCTAACACATTCATCAGAAGTCAAAGCATGGAAAATAATATACTCATTCCAAATTCATTTAATTCAGTAAGAAAGTAAGAACAGTGTTCTTGCAGAAGAACAAACTCCCCTGCAACCTTCATATCCCTCCAATTAAATATATACTGACTGTGAGATAGTACACCAGTGCAGATAAGAGGTAATTACCCCTGCCACACTGCTGTCTAATCATATACCTTCCTCTCACCACAAACTATCACCAAACAGATCCCAAAGCACATACTTATCCTGGATTTCAGCCCACCGGTACCCTCCAAATCTCATAGCAGTACAGCTATACCATAGCTGCCTAATAGCTGACACTGGATGCAGAGGAGATAATCCATATATTAATGCAAATATATGGCACTAGATACACAGAAGGTAGTTCATACATTATTAGAGAATGGGCTTACCGTACATCAGTACCCAGACTGGAGAACAAGCATTGTCCAGCAGGGTATTAATGTACAAGTAATGCTCGATGAAAAAACAGTCCGCTGCTTCACTGCAGTTTATCAAGCCACAGTGGAGCACGGACTGAGAAAAACAGAATGGCCGCCATTATTTTACAGTCACCAAGCAGTGCTTTTGCTGTTTAGTGAGTATAAAATAAAATAAAATTAAAAAAAATGTGCATGTGTTTGTATATGAAAGAGTATGCATGTATGAGTGTGAGAGAGAGAGAGATCGGTTGAGCTACTATTTTACTCTCGCTAAGCAGCGCTTTTGCTGTTTAGCGAGTCTAAAATAAAAAGCGTGTGTGTGTGTGTCTGTGTGTGTCTGTGTGTGTGTATGTGTGTGTGCGTGTGTGTGCGTGCGTGTGCGTGCGTGTGTGTGCGTGTGTGTGTATGTGTGTGAGAGAGTGAGAGTGTATGCATGTATAAAAGTAATAGAGAGAGAGATGATGGTATGTATGTGTGTTTATGTTGCTGTCTGCTTGTGTGAATGAATGCATGCTTGAAAGAAGTGTGTGTGTGTGTGTGTGTGTGTGTGTGTGTGTGTGTGTGTGTGAGAGACCGAGAGAGCGAGAGTGATCTTGTGTGTGCATGTATGAAATCAGAGAAGACTGTGTGTGTGTGTGTGTGTGTGTGTGTGTGTGTGTGTGTGTGTGTGTGTGTGTGTGTGTTAGAGTGAGAGAGAGAGAGTGAGTGATCTTGTGTGAGTGAATGCGTGTATTAAAGCTGTGTATGAGAGAGATGGGCTGTCTGTAAAATTGTTGATTTTCCTTACTTTTTTCCTTTAAGTATATATTACTTTTTATATATTATTATTAACCAGTCCAGTCTATTTTATTAAAAATAGCATAAAATAGCATGAACAATGGTGAGTGCTTTCATGCCACAGAAATTCATTCTACAATTATTTTAATAAAATAGTTTGTGACTCTAAGTTCATGTGAGTTGAGTTTGTTAATTTTGGCATGTACGTAGTAACTTTGGTGACATTAGGTGGATTGTTTTTATTTATATATATATATATATATATATATATATATATATATATATATATATATATACATACACAAGTGTGTACATGTTTTGTGTATGTATATTCATGCAAACATCTGTACAAAAGTATATAAATATTTTTGTACATTCTTTTTCATTTTTAAGATGTGCTTTGTTTTCAAATTGACAGAGTGCAGTTTAAGGCACAGTGAAGGTTCCTTGTTGTCAGTGTTAGAATAATTTCTCAGTTCTTATAAAGAGTCAGAGTGACCCTCTCTCAAAATATCTCTTTAGAAATCCACTGTGCCTTGTTTTATTTTGTTTAGAAATGAAGCTCTGCAAGCACCTTGAAGTTTAGTTAGCTTAAACCATCAGACAGTGGACAGGGTCCAACTATTCAGGTCATAACGACTAAAAAAAGTATGAATGGATAGCCTTTTGAGCTATTCGTGCTAATCTATAACACCAAGCAGTAGTAGTAAGAAATATTTGTAAATTCAAATTGTTTCTAGTTGATTTATTTTTTGTCAACAACATGACATCTTTCTCTAATTCCATTTAAACATAAATAAAAATGCTTGTTTAGTTACAATAATTAACTCTTTTTTAATATAAGGAGTAAACTAAAACAGTCCAGTATAAATGATGCTTATAGAAGTTCACCTATAACCATTCCTCTTCCGTCTCCTGACTTCCCTGGACATACTTTCATTTTTCACTTTCCCATATTTCAGACTTTCATTTTTGCATTATTTGTTTACTTACCTGTGGCATTTAAATGTGGAGGTTTGTGGTAAACATTTCAATAGATTTCAGACATCAGCAAGAAACATGGATTAAATATTTTAATTTTATAGAAGTGTGAGTACAAACAAAATAAACTAAAATGTGATTTGTTTCTATAGTAGAGAAGTCATAACTGTTTTATTGTTAGGACTACATTTCTTGATGCTGTATAGGCATTTGTTTACTCTTGTGCACTGTGGTAATTAAGTGGTCCCAGTACAAGACCAAAGTTTTAACATTACCCGTAATTTATGGAGGGTGGATAGTAACCACGTTTATCATGTTTTACAGGTTGCAGTTTGGTTCCTGTGGCCAGTGTCATAAATAATTATTATATGTTACTTGTTTTATTGCTTTTCCTGTCAGTATACTGTTAATCTTTGTTATCTGGGCAACATCTTCTAAACAGAAAACTCTATTTTTAGGGTTAGTCTTGTGGCTTTGACTTAAGTGACTTATTCAGTGACCCAGCCAATGCAGCTGGATGGTGTGAAAGAAGTAAGACTTGAGCTATAATGGCTTCAGTTGCAGGTCACTGTTATCTTCATTTTTCACCAGTACCACAATGTAATTATAGCTTGCTTTATTGTTTTGTCAATGTTTTTTTCTGACATCATACTTGGTTTGGCTATCTTACTTGAAAATTGCTAGCCATTTTCTAACTAATGTGCCTTGTATTAAGAAAATACAACTAAGTAATAAAATAGAAATATTTTCCCATATAGAGGTGAAATACTCTGATGCTATTTATAAAACAGTTCTATTCCATGCTCCAGTGGTTTGCATCTCTTCATATCAATAAGATATTTCATTTCAAGACATCACTGCATGAATAGTTGCATTCCTGATTTTTTTGGCCTCCCAGTTTTTCTAACAGGCATATTATATTTCATAATTTATCATCTTTATGTCACTTGAAATGAACTAGGTTTTCATAAACGATGTAAAATAATACAATGTAATATAAATAAACCTTGTAGTCTCTTTGACTTCTAGAAATGAAATACAATCCCCAGCCAGTTCACTTATTTACTTCCTTGAACCACATATAGCGACCATTTGTTATTCTCCATCTCACCTTCCATTTCAAGTTCCTTGTTTATATTTTTTCATTGATTCTCGCCATTACATACGTCTGCAGGGCGGAGGGTCACCACATGTTTATCATGTTGAACACGTTGCAGTTCAGTTCCTCTGCCCAGTGCCATAAATATTTATGTAAGGTTCCTCATTGTGTTGGTTATCAGCATACTATTCTTTGTAATCTGAGGCTCACCTTCAAAACACAAGGCTCTGTTTTCAGACTCAGCCTTGTGGCTTTGACATAGTTAACATCCCATAACACAAAACTAGGTGGTGTGAAAGTATGTTGTAATGTCTACATATATTTTCACTTTCACAGCATTTTGTTTTTTTGTAGTAGGTTAGAGTACAGGAAATGTATTCACGGAATTTACACCAAGCATAAAACATTTTTTACTGTACTAATTTGTGTTAATTGTTCTGTGGTCTGTTGATAATATTCCTTTGACTGTTTTTGAAGTTCCCCAGCTTATGTTAGTAAGAACCGCAGTGTAACCCAGCAAGGAATAGAAGTAAGCAAGAAGTGAGCGCTAGATGCCATGCCTGCCCATTTCAACCATTTTTTAATTTACCTGAATGTCTTTAGGGACATGTTCTGAAGTTACAAACAGCTCAAGTAGACAACAGACTACGAACAAAAGAAACTCATACTCTGTACTGTTTGCATACAGAATTACATAAAATTGCCAACAGGTTTATTTAAATTTTATACATTAGTTAGTTCCAGAAAATATGTATGCCTTTTTTTTTACAAATTATCAATATTTTAACTTCTGAAAC
Source organism: Protopterus annectens (assembly GCF_019279795.1). Classification (NCBI taxonomy): domain Eukaryota; kingdom Metazoa; phylum Chordata; order Ceratodontiformes; family Protopteridae; genus Protopterus; species Protopterus annectens. Next base: position 1,583,666,090 of record NC_056729.1, read on the forward strand.
ATATTGAGTACATGGAAATAAGAACTAGGAAGAGGATATCTGCCTGCTGTTTGTCCTGACCCCTGATGTCCTGGACTGAGTGGGGGCACCAGAGGGGGCAAATGGTCTGATCCATACAGGCCAAAGAAAAATAAAAAAAAAAGATATTTCATTAACTATAAAAAATATTATGACACATTGCCCTACTTGTTCATAGGTTTATAGGTGTATACTAGGCTAAGAAGCACTAGGACCCTTATAAGCCAAGCTGTGCAACCCAAATGTGACCCACAAATTTGACTTATATAAAGGTTGATTTACTAACTGCCTCAGTTCATCAGACCCATAGGCTCCAGACTTGGGATACATTTCTGATTATCTATCCATTGGTTCAAGTTGCTCTTAAACAGTATTTGTCTGCTTCACATGGATATAGGTCCTGTTCCAGAGAATGGAATTCTCTAAGAAACATATTTATCTCTTCAACATGTCCTGTTTATGTCACAAGCAAAATTTAGGTCTTTTGATCCTGCAGTTTTGATGCTGTTCTTCTCTGAGGATGTGCAAAAGGTTCATCAAATGAGTGTTCAGGGATGCCTTGTCTCCGAGGCAAAGATCACCTCTCAGAAGTCTGTATGATACCGTGTAAAGAATCATGGCTTTGAGGCAATGAGTATAGGACATTGTGCTTGCTCCCTGTATTCTTTTTGAGAGACACTTTTATGTATATTTCAGTTGCTGCATGTGTCTGGTCATGTACATACCGAAGGGGGCATTATACTGTATGACGGGTATAATATTGGCCAAATACAGTGATACAATGATCTCTCTGGACCCCAATGCCATGACTTTATTTATCAGTTGAACAACATAGAAGGATTTCCTTACTACATTAGACATATGTCGGTCGAAGGTAGGTTACTATTTGCATGAGTTTTTAGATCCCTGACTAGTAAATCAAATTTTAGGGGTGTTTTAATAATGAAATAGTTACCTGGGGTGGCCATTTTCTTAAAAGGTGCTATAATTCATTTCTTGATACTGGGTTTTAAGCTATGGCTTTGGCACCAAGCATTTGTCTGTGTTGGACTTTCGTGAAGGGCATTCTCTTTGTGAGGGGATTCAATGAATGCTCTTAATTTGCAATTATCTGTGAATGTGGTAAACTAGAGGCCTTGGACATTGGCTTTGACATCTGAGAAGTATATGCTAAAGAGGAGTAGGTCCAGCACAGAGCCCTGAGGCACTCCACTGGTGACTGGCCACTGTATAAGGTGCCTCAACAATCCTAACCTCTTGAGTCCTATCCATGAGCCTGCTAGCTATGCAGCATTTTATAAAGGGGTTTATGGCTTGTTCTGTAAGTTTGTTGAAAATACCTGAGTGTAGTGCAGCCACCTATCCGTTTTTTTTCAGGACTATCCAGAAATCAAACTGATTGTCCGGTAGTCCAGAAAACATTGTACAAATTCCAGTATTCTGTTAAAAAAAAGAAACAGATTACTGGAGTTTGTAAATTCTGCAGATTTACTATGCTTTCTTTACAAAAAGCATAGTAAATCTGCAGAAAGAAGGCATCACAAATGAAAAAAGAGGGCATTCCCCTACTGATGACGTGACAATGACGCCACAAAATGGGTGGAAATGGGTGGGACACAGGTGGACTTATAGGAGGTGGAAGGGGTGTGGCCTAATCCCAGTTTTAGCCATAACGAAAGGTGGCAACCCTGCCTCAGTGGGGTATTTTATCAAATGCTTTAGCCAGGTCTAGGTAGGCAGTAAGCACTACTTTTTCCTCATCCTTTAGATAGTAACCTTTCAAAAAAAACAAAACAAAACACCAGATTCAGTAAACATGACCTTCCCTTAACAAAGACAAACTGGGATGGATCCAGTATCTAGAGGTCTTCTATGTCCTTGTTGAAAATTTCCATGATAATTATTTCCATGACTTAGCAAATAAGACCAGCCATACTAATGTGGCTGTAGTTTCCAGGATCTGTTGAAGGTCCTCCCTTATGAAGGGGGGGTGACTGTTGCAGTCCTTCGTTCATGTGCACAAAGCCTGTTTTAAGACTATAGTTAAATAATGACTCCAGGGGTTCTGATAAGACATCCCAGGATGTTAACAGAGCACATTGAGGCTGTGTTCTAGTTATAGTTGGATGGCTTATGACTGCGGATATCTCTTGGGGGGTGGTTGGGGGAGAGAGAGGGGAAAAGCTGGAACTGAATTTGCCCACTAATGGGTTCACTATACTCCCAGGCTTGGTGAATGTGGTACCTTTAACCATCAGTTCAGCACATTGCTGTGCACCGCCCTTGAGGTTACTGACATAGCTGTAGAAGACCTTATGGTTATCTTTCACCTCGGAGTCTGTCTTAACCTCAAAGTTGGCTTTGTTTGACCTAATTAGCCCTCTTAGTTGCCAGTATAATTTGATCAGAGAGTTTTCATCCTTACGGTAGTTACCCTTCCTGATTTTTGCCGTATTTTTTCCCTTTGTTGTATATCTAGTTTAATTTAGGATGTCACCAGGGTTTTTGTTTCTGGGGCTAGTTTTGTGCTAACTTCTGATAGGTACACCAGCCTGTATGCAGCCAATGATGTGGTTGCATAGAATTTCTGACAGCATTTCAGCATAGGCTGCTAAATTTTTGGGGTTTGAGAGGCACTGAATTTTGACAAACCATCACTTAATACATGGTAGTTTGTCTTGGAATAGTTCCTGTTAGTTGTTTTACTGAGGTTATAAAGTTGATTTTGAAGAAGAGAGCTTTATGGTTGGACCTTACCAGGTATGACAAGGCATTAGGGGTGGGGTGCAGTGTTCTCCCATATTTGTGAGTGCAAGATCCAGTATGTTGGAGCCTCTAGTGGGCATATTCACTACTTGGTCAAAGGTGTTTGCACTAACAAAGTCCAGGAATTTGTGCATGTAGATTTGAGGCCATATACGATCCCCATTCTATACAGTAGTAATTAAAGTCTCCCATGAGTAGGGTGTTAGGTTAGATGGTAAATGTCTCCAGTAGGTGCAAGTATGCATTGTGAGCTTCCTGGGATAAGGAGGGTGACCTAAATCTGGCTAGGATATGATACAGAATTTTGTTCATGCTCATCTTCAGATGGAAGAACTCCAGCACATCATCCTGTCTGACCACCCTAGAGGCATGCTTGTTATTGATGTACATCAAGGCACCTCCATATTTAGCCCTTGTCTGTACAGCTACTGTTCTAAAAGTGTGGAAGGCAATGACACCTTGCACTGCCATCTTCCTAAACAACAAAGATCATCTAGAACACCTATTGGCAAAACTATACCTCAGCAAGCCCAAAAGCACTCAGAAAAAGCAACACTTAACACCATGCACACAGTCACTCTCAATTAATCCCCAAACACTGTGCCTCTAAAGTAAGCAAACACACTTCCCAGGACTCTAGTCATAGGGGAGTCCATTGTAAGACATACTGATGCCCCTCTAACCAGGCAGAACAAGGAAAGGATAATGGTTATTTGCTTATCTGGAACTAGGAGCCACCAAATCATGCACACACTCAAGTCATTACATCACAATCTGTAAGGAAGAGGGAAAAAGATGAGTATTTATTTTATTTTTATTTATTTAACATTTGTTTACCAGGAAAGTCCGACTTGGAATGAAGCCAATTTTCAGCAGAGGCCCATGGAGAAATGCTCCAGATTCATGTCTTTGTGACATGGGAGGAAACCGGAGCACCTAGAGGAAACCCACATGAACACAGGGAGGGCATGCAGACTCCACACAGTGGGCACCCTGGCTGAGAATCGAACCAGTGAACCTCTTTCTGTGAGGCGACAATGCTACCGCTGCACCACTGTGTCATCCATTTATTTATTTATATGTCTGTTTACTGGGAAAATCTGACTAGGTAAAGTCCAGTTTTAAGAACCAAAAACACACTGTGCCAGCGGAGGAACAATTCAAACTCCAATAGCGTAGAAAAGTTTACTCACCGCTTTCGTAAAAACTTCTTCAGAATGAATACACATTCATCTCCTTCCTTAATTACTGGAAGTGCACCACCATCTTTGAACAAAGGGGTGAGTGCTCCTAATAGAATAATTCCATATAAAGATGTAGCATCAGCTTTGAATTATGTTTCTGAGTCTTTCTCTGCTGTTATACAGCCTGCTGTTGATGGTGGCATGTCGAATAATGCTCTATCCGACCAACTGGGTGAGTTGGAGAGGGGTCTTAAAAAATATAGAGCATTAATAGTTAAGAACAAGTACTTTGACTGCTGCATTTCATCTAAAATTGTACTTAAGGGGCTGAGGTTTATTAAGATACCTAATGGTGTAAACCGAGATAAGCCTTTTTTTGCAGAGCTAACTGACTTCTTTAACTGAGCTGGACTTGATTTTTTGAAATTATTAATCAAGCACAATGAACAATCGCTTGATCAACTTAGATCTAAGTTAGAGGCTTTGGACAGTGACATTACTGATGCTTTAAGCAGCCATAGGAATTACAAAGAATATGAGTTTGTGTTAGAAACTGTGGACAAATATGAGCAGGCTATTATCCAGAGAAAATCTAAAAAGATAGACCGTGATATTGCAGCATATAGCAACGGTCAAGTCTTTAACTTCAGTTTCAAAAACACAAATTATAAGTCCTTTAATCAAAGAAATTACAATGGCAATAATGGACTGAATAGACGTGCCATTGGTTCTTACAGCAATGCTGTAAGAAAGGGTAGTACCCCTTTAAATCATTGCAGAAATAAATCTTGGCCCAGAGCTTGGACGCTGGAAGTTGTTTTACAACAGCAAGGAGGCGTTTTGAACAAGGCGACTGCAGGAACAACACCATCAGCTTCAGACCCCAACAAGTCTGTTCAAACTTTGGAGAACAGTAACAGTAGCAATAATAATAATATTACTGGTTCAAAAAAACGTGAGAAATGCTTCCAAGGCGGCGAGGCAGAATCAGAATAGAGACAGCAGCCGCTTTTGAAGATAAGTACTGCGTTGGACACTGAAGTAAATTCTTTAGTTAAAATATTTAATTTAACTGATATACAGCTCACTGTTGAACAAGAACATCTGTTGAGGTTTGGATTAGGTTTTATACCGAGTAAACAAGCTGATTTAGCTAATACACTGTTGAATTTAAAACTATTTACAAGAACATTGAATTTAATGTCTGTTGTTAAAGATGTTGAAGTTTTTTCTAACAACATTATTAGGAAACCTTCTGTTTTCAACCCTACATTACATAACACTATAAAAATGTTTGAAATGTACTGTTCTAATGAGATTAGGTCTCTGTTGGTTAATAAACCTGTGCATTCTTTTTTTAATTTAACAAAAGAAGAAAGTCAAGCACTTGCTGAGCTGACCAGCAGAACTGATTTGAGATTCATGAAGGTCGATAAGGGGGATGGTTTGGTGTTGATGTACACAGAGGATTATGGTAAAGCTATGGAAACCCTTTTGAGTAATTCTGAAGAATATCTTGAAGTCAGTTTTGATATTATTGATCGAAGTTATAAGTATATTAAATACATTTTATATGATTTGTTTATGACTGGTGAACTGGCTTCTGATTTATATGAATATTTTTCAGTGGACCATCCTAAGGTAGGTGTTTTATTTGGAATTCCTAAAGTGCACAAAATATTGCCAACCCCCCTCTTTTCGGCCTATTGTTTCTTCTGCTGGTAGCATTACTGAGGGGGTTTCCCTATATTTGGATAAGTTACTTAATCCTTTAGTGCAAGGTTTGACTTCATACATAAAGGATTCTTGGTCATATTTAGAATCTATTAGATTGTTTCATTTGAGAGGGAAGTGGTGCTCTTAGTGATAATAATTTTTTTCTACTAACCGTAGATGTGGTTCATACCTCTTGAAATGGGGTTGGAATATGTAGCTAATTTTTTTAAACAAATATACTGTATGGTCTGAGAGTTCAGTGAAAAATTGTATTTTGTTGTTAGAACTGATGTTAGAAAACAATTTTTTGTGTTTAATAGAAAATACTTTCAGCAACGAAAGGGAGTTGTCATGGGGACCACAGTCACTCCTGCTTTTGCAGACTGAGTTATCGCCTGGTGGGAAATGGAATGTCTGCCACAAATTCTTTTAGCTAAGGATATTTTGTTTTATTGTTGTTTTATTGATGACTTCTTTTTTTTATTATAAAGGAATCTAAAGACAAGGCAGACACTTTTTTAAAACAGCTTAACAGAAGCAGTAATTTTTTGAAATTTACATTAAGCAATTTAGGGCACCAGGTCAACTATTTAGATGTGGTCCTCACTTGGCGTACAGTAGATCTAAGTTTTTCTAGCAAGATATATAGGAAAGATACTTATGTAAATAATTATTTACACTATCAGAGCAACCACCCTGCCTTTATGAGACAGAATATTCCAAAAGGACAGTATATAACATCCTCTCAGTTAACCAGTAGTGATGAAGATTTCTTTATTGAAACAGCATTCATTACTGGTTTAGTCTTATCAAGAGGATATCCAGAAGTTTTATTACATAATTTAGTATCTGAGATTTCTAATAGGAGATCTGTAGACTTTCCATCTATTTTGGCTCATGGTTTAACAGTCAAAATAGCAGCTGATGATTCAGGTAGAGATTTTCTATTTAGTCAGCCTAAATGTGTTGTGGATATGTTTGTAGATAGTATTATGATTAAAAACATTATCACTGATAATTGGAAAATTATCAGTGGTAATGGTGATTTGTCAAGTACTTTGGGGAAGGTTCCTAGTTTTGTTTATAAAAAAATCAGGCAGTTTAAAGAATTTATTACAACATGATAGTACAGCCATCCTTCCCCCTCAATCAGATAAACCAAAAGGTACTTATAAATGTTTAAATTGTTCTGCTTGCAGGTTTATCAATGAAGGGCCATACATTAGTTTAACACACCTAGATCGTACCATTGCTGTGCCTGGTAGGTTTACTTGTAATACATCTTATGTGGTATACATTGGTCTGTGCTCTGGTTGTATGGCATTTTATATAGGTATGACCACCAGACAGCTTAGCAGACGTATTAAGGAACACTGTTATGCCATTAAAACCAAAGACAGCAATAATATAACACCAGAGTCCTCTGCGGCCATTCCAATGCCCCCCACCTGGCTATTCACCCTTTATATAGGCACACTTTGGAGTGCATACTATGTTTAAAAGTTTTCCTTTACTATTTTACAGCATATTAGCAAAGATCTGTGAGGGAATATTAAACAAAACAATAGGGTTGAAAGAATGGAAACCTTATGGCAACTAAGACAGTAGCTTGGAATTATTACAGCTTTGTTCCCATTTACCTGGACTTAGTGCATGTTAAATTATAAATATCAAATGTTTTTAGAAGAAAGGAAGTTAACATTATAACAAGGTCTTGTTAAATTTTGTTAACAGTGACCTGACATTAAACCGCAGGATCACTTTTAGCAAGTGATAAACATTCAGAACTATTATAAAAGGGTATAGACAGATCATCAAACAATTACTTGTGCATTTTACTCTGTAAGGAAAATGAATATTGTTATAACCCCTTTCCATAATGAGTACATACATACAATTTGCTTCAGCACTTAGCCACCAATCTATAATTAAGTCAGAAAGACATAACGATTACTCTGAGTACTGATTTATTATCTTTGCCCATTCTGTCAGTGTTTCCAACACTAAGCATTTTGAAAGTACAATTATTTTGTCTTTTGGCAGTGTAAGTTGCTGGCTGCTATGCTACTGTATGTGATTAATTCCATCAGGGGCAACACATTCCAGTAATTATGAAGAGATAGCATGACCTGATTAGTTAAGGTGCTTCAACAGTTTACAGAACTGTAAGGCAATCAGGTAACACCTTAAATGAAAGTACATTAGCAATACACATGTCCATGTATAAGCTATAACTTAACCTAAACAATAACCTTCATGATTCAAACTAGCTAGCGTCAATAATGTGCTATAGTTTAATGAACATGCACCACAGTATGCTACAGAACCAGTTTGCAGCTGCCATTTTATGAGCTAATCCAAGCAAATTACACACAGTAAGGCAGGTATAGCTTGATAAAGCAAAAATAAATAAATAAAATCTGTTTGTCTGTACTAGCACCACAGAGTAGATGCATACTGAAAGGCAGATTTCATTGAAGGCATTCATATGCTAGTCTGCACATAATCCCTCCACCTTTATGTCATCTCAATCTCATAATCTGTTATTGAATAAATGATAAATAAATAAAAAAGTACACACACACACACACACACACACACACACACACACACACACACACACACACACACACCAGTATAGACAGTTGTAATCAAAGGCTTACTCTTATTAATCAGAAGCATTTTAAACAATGAATTAATGTGTTTTATGGCATCGATGACATAAACAACCAAATAAATCCTTCTGTGTTGATGCCACCAGTGACATGAGCATTATTTAGTGTTATTTGGTAACAAAATGCCTCTTTCACCAAGGCTTGAGAGGTTACACTAACTTTTTAATATACCTTCCACAATGTAAAGCCAACAAATATAGAATCTTATTAGTATTATTATAATATGTATTATTAGGGAGATATTGGCTGCATTACCCTGCTCTCATATTCCTTCCGATCTGTTTAAATGCGCATTTAAATGAAATGAGATTGTTTCTTTGCAGTCGCTCCATATAAAACAGCTATGTATCACAGAGTCTCTTTAAGGTGGCAAAAGAGTTGAAGGGACCTCTTAACACAAAATTACAATCTGATCACATCTCCCTTCATTCTTCCATTTCAACTGACTTGAAGTTTCAGCGTAGGGCTTAGTATTATTATAACGTTATTTACATTATCAGAAGCATAATTATATTTCATTCACAGGCTACTACACTTGTTAGGAAATAATCCTTTCATTAAGAGATTTGCAATGCGTGCATTCGGCATGAAAAAAATATGTCATTTTCTACATTGCGATGGGTTCCCTATATCATATACACATACAGACATCATTTGAGTTTCCTTACCAGCAAAGTAAAAGTCCGTTTATGGCGGCAGCAGCAAAAATGTCCAAAACCAGGCAGCCCATCAAGTAGTTTATTAAAGCCAGCACCAGCCTGTAATTCAAAAACTAAAGAAAGCCTGTAATTAAAATTCAAAACATAAAAAGCAAAAAAAAAATGAAGGGATGTCACTGGCACCTTCATTTGGACCCTAAAACTCGGTAAAAAATGAGTAATTCGGTATGGTTGGGAGGTCTGGCCATACATTAGTTTAACACACCTAGATCGTACTATTGCTGTGCCTGGTAGGTTTACTTGTAATACATCTTATGTGGTATACATTGGTCTGTGCTCTGGTTGTACGGCATTTTATATAGGTATGACCACCAGACAGCTTAGCAGACGTATTAAGAAACACTGTTATGCCATTAAAACCAAAGACAGCAATAATGCTTTATATAGGCATACTTTGGAGTGTACTATGTTTAAAAAGTTTTCCTTTGCTATTTTAGAGTATATTAGCAAAGATCTGTGAGGGGGAATATTAAAAATAGGGTTGAAAGAAGGGAAACCTTATGGCAACTAAGACTGGGTGCTGACAGTCCACCAGGACTGAATTAAATTATAAATATCAAATGTTTTTTAGAAGAAAGAAAGTTAACATTATAACAAGGTCTTGGTTAATTTTGTTAAATTTTATTAATTGAATGATTGGTGGTTTTCAATTGATTTAAGTGTATTTAAACAGTTTTGATTTTACTGTGTATTCATTCTGAAGAAGTTTTTACGAAAGCGGTGATTAAACTTTTCTACGCTATTGGAGTTTGAGTTGTTCCTCTGTTGGCACAGTGTGTTTTTGGTTCTTGGATGTTTTTTGTTACACCCAGTGCCATTTTTGTTTTAAAGTCCAGTTTTAGTGGAAGCCCAGGGAGATAAGCTCCAGATACTCATAACAAAACAATTAAGATATATTACATAGATTGTTTTAAACACATTTAGAAACAAACAGGTAATTGTTCTGCAGTGACACTACACAAAGGCAATATAATAGGTTCATAGGTTAGTACTAGGCTATCTGCCCTAGGGCATTTATAAGCCTAGCCAGAGTGTATGTGGCTTCCGCCACCCCTCGGACTGATACAACTGTGCCCATATATAAGGTTTAGTTTACTATGCCTCTGTCCAGTAGTGACACAGAGATAACCCCTGGGGTAAACCTACGATCTCTCATCCACTCATCAAGATTTCTCTTGAAGAGAGTCAGTGAGGGGCTCTGCCTAACACGGACTGGGATTCTGTTCCAGAGTGTGGGAAGCCTCTGAGTTATGAATCTGTCCCTCCAGCATGTCCTATTCATATCTGTGTTGAGGTTAAATTCTCTTGCTCTCGTGGCTCTGATGGATTTGGATTTTTTGAGGTGGAGCATGTCCATCAATTCTGGATTGGACATGGCCTTGTATGTCAGGCATAGATCTCCTCTGAGTAGGTGGTATGCTACTGAATAGAGCTGGAGTTTCTTCAGTCTGGCAGCATATGACATATGTTTGAGACCCTTGATCCTCTTGGTGAGGTACTTTTGAGGTCTTTCCAGCTGCTGCAGGTGCCGGGTAAGGTGCATACCAAATGGGGCATTGTACTCAATCATGGGCCTGATAAGGGAAGAGTATAGGGGCACAATGACATCTCTTGAGCTAGATGTGAATCCTTTCATGATAAGGTGGGCAAGGTAGAAGGTCTTCCTAACCACTTTGGCAACGTGGGTGTCAAATGAGAGGTCACTGTCAACTTGGGTCCCTAAGTCCCTGATTATTTCTTCCATACTCAATGGATTACCAAATATGTGGTAATTTGTGGGTACTTTATTTTTCCCAAAGGGTATGACTATACATTTTTTGGTATTCAGTTTAAGGCCATGACTCTGGCACCAGTCATCCGTTTCTGTGAGGCCCTTCTGGAGAATGTATGTGTCCGCTGGAGTATCAATTATGGGCCCAGTTTGCAGTCATCTGCAAACTTTGTCAGCCACAAACCTCCAATGTTTGCTTTTACCTCTGAAAAAACAAGAGGGGTCCCAAGACCGAGCCCTGTGGGATACCACTTGGACTGGCTTAGATTCTGACATGGCTCCAGCAATTCTGACCTTGTGGGTTCTGTCCTTTAGCCAGTTTGCAACCCATCTTGTGACATATGGGTTTACATTTAAGCTAGTGAGCTTGTCTATGATGCCCGAGTGGGGTATTGTGTCGAAGGCCTTTGCAAGGTCAAGGTAGGCTGTGTGAACTGCCTTACCCTCATCGATGGCTTTAGTGACTGTTTCAAAAAAGTCGACCAGGTTCAAAAGGCAGGATCTGCCCTTAACAAAGCCGAATTGGGTAGGATCAAGTGTCTGTAGGTCCCCAATGTCTTTGTTTATGAGTTCCATAATGATCCTCTCCACAGCTTTGCAGACCAGGCTTGTCAAGCTTATGGGGCGGTAATTTCCAGGGTCCGTAGAAGCACCTCCATTGTGGAGTGGAACCACTGTTGCTGTACGTCATTCTTTGGGTACATATCCTGTAGTAAGGCTAAGATTAAACAGCATCCTTATGTGTGAGCTTAGTTCCTCTTGGAGTTCATGCAGCACGCAACCCGGGACACCGTCTGGTCCCATTGAGGCTGTGTTTTTAGCTTTGGAGAGGGCGGCTCTCACCTGGACATCTGAGATTTCAGGGAGGCTACGTTCAGCTGGGATAGATATTTCTTCTTTTGGGGGGGGGGGGGGGAATTTGCACTGAACCTGTCTGCCAGTATGTTGGCAATAACTGTGGGTTCAGTGTATTTTTTGTCATTTAGGACTAACTCTGAGCATATCTGGGGGTTTCCACCCAGATTTCTAACATAACTAAAGAAGGCCTTGTGATTATCTTTAGTGTCTTTTGCGATTTTTCTCTCAAAGTTGGCCTTGGATGATTTTATGAGTGATCGTAGTTTTTTGCTAGTACTGATCAGAGATGCCTTCCCTTTATGGAATTTTGCTCTGTCCTGTAGTAGCTTCCTCCTCCTGTTATAAAGTTTGTTTATGGCTGGGGTCCACCAGACAGCACGCCTGCTTTTGGTGGAAAGGGTCTTGGTTTTATTTGGAATTGCATGATCCATGCATTCTTGGAGGTGTTCGTAGAAAGCATTTATAAAGGATTCAGCAGTGTGGGGTGTGGTTTCCGCTGGCCCAGAGGGCTTGAAGGATACCACTTCAGTCTTAAGAAGTGTAAAGTCAGCTTTTGAGAAGTTTTTCACTGTGGTCTTTTGCGCTGGGGGTGGGGGTGGAATGTGGATTTCCAGTGAGATTAGTTTGTGGTCTGATCTCACTAGTGAGGGGTATACTTCTGGTGTGGAACATTGTGTCCCATGTTTGTGATGATCAGGTCTAGTATATTATCTCCTCTTGTGGGAGTGGTGACTAGTTGTTCCATTGCATTTGAGTTTATGAATTCCAGGAAAGTTTGGGCTAGGGTGTTGGGGCTTAAGTAATGCTCCCAGTCTATGTTTGGGTAGTTGAAGTCTCCCAATATGATGGTATTTGGTGAGACATTCATATTCTCTAGTGTCTTCAGGAAGGCTGAGTGGGTTTCCTGAGTTTGGGAGGGTGGTCTATAGCATGCTACAAATTGTATGGCAGTTTTGCCTACGGTTAGTTGCATGTGGATGGTCTCCGTTACCACTAACCTGGAGGTGTGGGTGTCTTTGATGAATATGGAAACTTCCCCTCCCTTTGTGGTTTGGTCCAAGTTTTGGGGCCGAAAAGCATGATATGAGGTGTAACCTGGTAGTGCTGGGGTGCTCTCAGGAGCCTTGAACCAGGTTTCTGTCACTGCACAGACATCAATACTCTCCATACTGAGGAGAGTTTCGAGAGCCTGCATCTTGAGGTTTAGACTTCTGGCATTGAGCAGCATTACCCTTAGTTTTTTTCCACTTTTGTTTTCTAGGGAGGTGGGTTTGTCTTTTGAGCCTTGCCTAAAAAAGACACTATGGGGGTAGCAAGAGCTTTTGCCAATATCCGGAAGCCTAGGGGTGACAGGTGCAAGCCGTCCCTTGCGAAGCAGCGTGGCTTGTCAAGCATGTCCTCCCAGGCAGACAGACATTGGATCCCCTTAGAATGACACCAGTAATTAAGCCAATTATTAAAGCTGATCATCTTGTCTTTGTACTGTGGCATCATTCTTGGTGAGGGTAAGATGCTGCTCAGGGTCAGGGTCATACCGGCCTGGGCTACATAATCGGAGAGCTCCTCTATGTCTCTTTTCATGTAGTCCAGGGAGGTACGTCTCAGGTTATTCATGCCAGCATGGACAATGACTGAGTCATATTTGACCTGAGTGCTTGTGTTATGTGGTGGATTCTAGCACCCGACAGGCAGCTCACTGTTACCTTTTCCTTGTTCAGTCTGGTGAGCGGGACGTCTGTGTGCCTGACTATAGAGTCACCTATTACAAGTGTATCTGGCATGGTTTTTGGCCTTAAGCATTGGGACTGTTTGGTACACTGACTTTGTGAAATATGTGTTGCATGTGCTGTGTTTTGAGGTGGTGGTTTCTTGGATGTCTGCTTTTGAAGCCTCTGTTGTTTTGGTAGATGTTTAATTAGAGCCTCAGAATATGTCTTTGTGTGTTTATGTGTTTGGTTTGCAGTTGTCGTAGGTCTATGTGAGACTGGGTTTGTGGTGTGTGTGGTTACCATCTCCTCTTGACTGGTCTTGCCTGTCCTGAGTCGAGAGAGCTCAGCCTCCAGTTTGGCTATATAGTTGCATCTCTCACATGTATTTGTATTTGTTGGGAGGAGGAGAGGGTTGTCTGTGTACATGAGGCAGTTGTAACATTGCCTCAAGATTCCCAGATTAACCAGCTGAACTGGAGAGGTCGCCAGTAATTTACCACTCGACATGCTAGAATAGTGCAAGGGATTGCTGTGTAACTGAGTTAGAAAGGACCTAAATGGAAATGGGTACTCAAGGGGATTGTAGGTGGATGTAGTGCTTTCTTTAGTTTAAGAGTGCTTTACTTTTGTAAAATAGCTTTAGGAGCAAGTGCTGGGCTTATTAAATAGAGAATAGACTGATTGTATTGAAAGTAGAGCTGTTTTAAGGGAAAAACTGAAGGGCAGACTTGGCGGAGCCAGAAATAGTTTAAACTTGTTTAACCGCCGCTGTGCTATACACACAATCGCGCAACACCATGCAAAAGCAGATTTTAAAACAGGGAACTTCAAAGGAGCTAGAAATGGTCCAAATCGACCAATTACTACCAGATCTTGTGCTGAGGTCACTCCTTTAAGGACAGATAGGCTGCTCAAGGCTCCCCACTCCCACTGGTGAGCAAAGAAACTTCCTTCTATTCAAGTAAGGCAATGGGCAACACAGGAACTATCCCAAAGTCCAGAATGCAGCAAAGTATAGTGGGCTACTCTAGTCAAGGAAAGGTGGGAAAACAAAGATATTTTTTTATTTTTTTGTGAGAAAACTACAGAAAAACGCAAGGAAACAATAGTATATAAATGCACAGGCTAGTGCACTTTAGTGGGCAGCCTCTACAGTTAAATTAAACAAACAAACTTAAACAAACTGTATCTTAAGTGCAGGTAATGTAAAATGCAAAATTCAGGTTATATAGCAGTTAAAATTTTGTTTAAAGCAAGAAAAGAAGGTCACTCAGGTAAAACAGCAAAAATATACTTAAATCAGGAAAGTAGTCGCTTTTTCAGTTCTCTGCTGCTAGCACCACTCTGCAGGACTACGAGGAGCTGTTGCTGAGTAGTATAGTCAGAAAAAAATGCTCAGAAGTGGATTTTAAAACAGGGAACTTCAAGGGAGCTAGACATCTGCTATGAACCTATGAACCTATGGTCCAAGTCGACCAAGTACTTCTTCTGTGTTGACATTACTCATATTTTTAAATTCCAAGTACAAAACATTCAGAATGCAAACAGTTCATGTGCAATATATGTGAGAAGCAGACATTAGATGATTTATAAGAAATGGGTAACTATGAATAAATAAAATTGAGGTAAGTAGTGCAAAACATTAGTCGGTAGGTAGACAGCAGTTAAAGCAGAAAAGGGAGAGAGGCACTGTATAGATGAGTATAGATTTAAAAATAAGAAGGTAAGACATGTTATGCTTTGTAGTGTTAGGAGTTTGGCAAAAAAGAAATGGAAGCTTAAGAGAGTGCTGGGAGAAGGGGATGTTAAGACAGTGTGAATAAAAAGATAAAGGCTAATGTAGGAAGGGCTGGATTATGAATCAGAAGCGGCATGACTATGTAGGTAAGGAACACGATAGGCAATAGTTGGGTAATATTTGACAGATCAAGATATCTGGAAGTGGATGGTGATAAGGTTTATATTTTAGTAGTTAAAATCATTGGTGTTAGGGGAATAATGATGCACATTGTAGATACTGTGTAGGGACCTCAGGATACTGTCAAAGAGGAAGCCAACCTGTTGGATGGTAGGATAAGGGACAGCATGGAACGACCATTATTCTCATTATGAGGGAATCAAATCTGCCCAATGATGAATGAAGTATCCAACATTCAAGGTTGGGTAGAAGAAAGATTTGACTGGTATTATACATTAAGAATGCTTTGCTAAGTTGTACCATAGGGTAAACCTGAAGATTCTTAATGTGGTACTGAGCAGGAATGAAAGGATGTGGAGTATCGGAAAAGTGTCTCTGGCAGACAGTGTAATTTATGGTACGACATGGCTACACCAACTACAGAAGTAAGGTAACCAAACCGGCCAAAGCAAACATGAAAACAGAAATAATTGGGAATGTTAATAAAGGGAACAACAGACTCTCAAATTACATATTTGAAAAAAAAAATAAATAATCTTGTTAAAGTGATTAAAGAGGTGGAGATCAGGGAAATGAAGACCAGGCAGAAGGTTTCAGTGATGTTTTCAGGTATGCTTTTATGAAAGAACAGATGCTGCAAGTACCAACATAAGAGACTAAGTAAAAGGGAAAATAGGAAATGAAGGTTGAGCAGATGGACTCACTAATATGGACAGAAGAAAGCAGGAACTGACCATACTGGACAAGCTACCCATCTATGTCAAGCAAAGTTCCTCATTAGCACTCTTCAAGAAAAATCTTGATGAGTGGATGGGAAATAGGAAATACACCCCGGGGATCACTTCTGTGGTTCTGCTTGACAGGGGCATAGGAAATTAACTTTCTTGGGTGGCGTAAGCCAGGGAACCTTGTTGGATAGGCTTAGTTAGGCCCTTGGGCCGATAGCCTAGTACCTACGTATGAACCTATGAACCTATACTTAAGGAAGTTAAAGAGATTGGAGACAAGATTGGAATTTTGATTAGTGTGCTTAAATTGTAGCGGTGTTGGCAAATTCTCTATTGGTGGTTTTCGCAATGTCTTTGGAGAATAGAGTTGTATCAGTCAAACAGAGATTTGCTAATATGATGCATATAAATGGGTTTATAGAACTGCTCCTGCACATTGTAGACCAGTAAGTTTTACTTATTAGTTGTAGAAGTGATGGTGAAAATTCAAAGTTAAAGACTAGAAGAGATCTGATTCTACGAATAGGTTATAAAGGAGAAGAGTTAGCACCTGTCCCTCTTTGAGTAGTTGTGTCCTGCAAGAAAAACTAAAAAAAATGACAATTGTCCTGAGATTTCAGGTCAATAATATTTCATAGCTTTTCTTTAATAGTTGCATAAAAAAGTTATTTTGTATCTGAAACACCTACATTTTAAACAAAATAGCATAAGCAACTAAAATTCTATAAGAATAAGCTTTTATTTTGGCAAAAATGTGAAGTTCCGTCCTTTGCACTGTCCAAGAGTATATTTTGCCTGAAAACTCTCACCTTTTACAAAAAAGTCCCACTTTAGGCATTTGAAATGGTGGCAACCCTAAGCAGGGAAGATGCTTTCTTGTGGATGTAGTGTTTCTGGACTTTTAAGAATGCTTAGAATAAGATTCTGCAAAAAAGACATGAGCAGACTTAAGGGTTTGGGGTTTAGAGTGGTGAAGATTAAGTGGTTAGATAGGTGGTGAATAGGCAGAAGGTGGTAGTAAGGAGTAGCCTGTTGATGAAGAGGGTAGTAGATGAATGACATTTAACAAGGTTCAGTATTAGGGTGAGTTTGTTTAATGCATTTATGATATAGGTAGGTAGGAGCATAGAAAACATATTTAATGTTTATACTGGTGGTACTGAAAAGGGGCATCCTTAGAAAATAAGGACTTTAGGTAGCTTCATTTCCTTAAAAGAGGTAGTGGCTTTAATTTGCATAAATGTAAGGTGAAGGCCTTATACTATAATAACTACAAAAGGAAGCAGAGATTGGGAGGGCTGTGACTTAAATCACTCATTAAGAAAATTATGTCAGAGCCATGTTTTCTTAGTGTTTTCATCATTATACATAATGCAGTAACGCAACTGCCAGTAGTAATAGTGTTAATTAATTTATTTTGCTGTTGTGTATAAATTACTGGTTAGGCCTAAATAAATAAAAAATAGAGGTCTTGTATGCTTTCTACAATGTATCCCTTAATTTTACATAACACAATACAATTTTAAGACTGAAATCACATGGTGTGTCAGGTCTATATGACGGCATCGAAAAAGCTGTTAATCGAACGTCTTTATAATCGAAAATGCTGTTAATAGAATTGTCTATTGTGAGACTGCAGTACAGTGAAGATTGGAAAATTTGGCCATTCCTAACTGTTGTGCGATCTCTGAGTTGGTATATATATATATAATTAACAGGGATGTGGGGGGGCGTAGCCCCCCACAAAGGCGACTTCTATTAATGGCATTTTCAATTCTAAAGCCGTTCGATTAACGGCTTTTTTAATGCCGTAATATAGACCTGGTTTGTCTATGTCTTACTGCTGGCCCACTTAAGTATTTTACAAAATTAAAAAAAAAGGCACAAAAATAAAATGTGCAATGAAAAATATAAAACTGATAACTTTCAAATGCCCAACCAGCAAGTTACAGACTCACAAAAACTATTCAAGCATTTAACCTACACAAGCTCCGATCAACTTTCTTGACATAAATGTTTGTTTCTCTTATTTATTTTATTATTTTTAATTTTGTATCTGTTCAGTCTCTATTGATGAAAGTTAGTCAGTTAATTTTGTCTGTAATTTTAGTAATTGTTCCATAACATGTATCCTATTTCTTTTTTTTTACTTTTCTGATTCAGGAAGGCAGACATGGTTTCTAATTTTTCCCGTGAATTCAATATTAAGTGTTATATCAGTCATGGTAACACGTACAGTTATGTATCAGTAATGCTTTCTTTGCCTGTTGGCTGTCTTGTCTGTATTATAAGCTTGGTAACTGCCATGAAGCATTGCTTTTAACTACATGACAGGTAGTTTAGCTTCCACAAGAAGCTTGGGCTCCAGAAGACCATCTGAGAAGACTGAAGCCGAAAGACTAGGGAACACAGTTTGTATCAAGAGCAGAGGTTGTTTATTCAGGCGTTGGAAGTATATCAGTGAGAACTGCTATAGAGCTAGCAATCTCTGCAGCATAGCAACCACATTTTGGCAGATATTTGATTTAAGTGAATGCGCAAGTCTGAGTATTTACAGACAGATGGCATTGTAATACACACACAGACAGAAAACAATTACTGGCCAGTAATGAAGGTCACCCTTTTGTCACAGAATGGTAAAAAGACCAATATGAACACAACTCTTTATGGTATGTATTTATGGGGACGGAATAATGGAGCCACAGATAGGTCAACAATTAATGAGTTGGTTGAAGATCAGGAGTTATGATGTGGCTGTAGAAAATACATGAATAAGCAGGAGTTTGCAATATTAAACCCAAATAGCTCATTAACATAATTATTCTTACCTTTCCAAAAGGATGCCTGCATCTAATCCATGTTCTGATAGTATAGTCTGAGATCATTAGCATTGCTCTTAGCATTCAGAAATCAATACAAAAGAAAAAAACATCCCAGAGTCACTTGTTTTCTGCAGAAAAATAGTAAAAGCTAAAGAAGATGCATTCATTTCAATATAATGGAGACCAAAGGGAGAGTCTACAATTTATTATAATCTTGTATGAAAATACACCAAAACAATCATAACATTTACACCACAAATATCTGCAAAATGCCAAAAAAGTGTCCACAAATTATCATAATCTTGTATGAAAATACACCAAAACAATCATAACATTTACACCACAAATATCTGCAAAACGCCAAAAAAGTGTCATAATGAGTACATTGTACTGGCTACAGCTTTTGGTTTGTACATTTGATAAAGTCTATCTGGAAGTTGTCAATATTCTTGAGAAACAGATGTATTTCTCCTAACACTCTTGCAATTCTCATTGCTTGAGATTTTATCATGTTTTATTTAGTAATACAAGGGTGCGCACTAGCATCATGCAGCAAGCCATTGACCCGTTTATCTTTCTAAAGCAGTGACTAGCCAGTAGGAGTATTTCTCTTATCTGAAGGTAGTACTGTAGTGTGTAGTAAATGTAGAAATGAAGTGGAGTACTCAATGTGTTGGAAGAACAAGTCCAAATTGTTAGGTAAATCATTCCTCATGATGAAGATGTCTTCAATTAATCTGTGATAGCACCCACCATAAAGAAAGAAGCAAACCAGTCACCAGACACTCACTTAACTGTAGATACTACATCAAGCTGACATTCCACATCATTGAACAGATACAAAATGGACCCTTGGAAGGGAATAAAGGGACCAAGAGCCAGAATGGATTATTGATTTGAAAGCATATCAAAACCAAGGGCTGAACACAGCCTGTTCCATCAGGAGCATCCTCAAACTCCAAAAAACTGGACCAGAAATGTTTTATTAATAGACCTTATGTATTTTATTATTTTACTATTTTAGGTTAACTTTTATGGATTTGTTTATGTCTACTTCAGCAGTATTTTAATGGTTCCAGCCACCATCAGGATTCCTAGTGCTGGTTCTGTTTACATGTATGTACAGTTGAAAACTGATTCTAATTGACTTGAGAGAGATTTTAGACTTACTACCATCACTTCCTCAATAATATTTACTAGTCACTTCATCAGTCATCTTATCATGCAGAGCCCCTTGGCTTTCTAATAGCATTTAATTATTTATCTCACTCCTACCTCTCCTAGTGTGCACACACACACATACACACACACGCACACACACACATACAAACACACACACACACGCACAAACACACACATGCACAAACACGCACACAAAAACACACTCAGACACATACACACACACACACACACACACACACACACACACACAAATGCACACTTACACACACACACACACACACACACACACACACACACACACACACACACACACACACACACACACACACACACACACACACACACACACACACACACACACACACACACACACACACACACACACACACACACACACACACACACACACACACACACACACACCACACACAAATGCACACACACACACCATACACAAATGTACACACACAAACACACACACACACACACACACATGGATAGGTAGGTAGGTAGGTAGATATATACATGGATAGTTTTTTGCTCTTAGGGGTCTTTACTTACTCTGCTTAGGTTGCAGTCTCACCTCACTTGTTATATATGGATGTGCATGCTTCCACTTCCATAGCTATTTTTTAAATTTCCCCGACATATTCTGAAGAAATAACTAAAGGTAAAAATGTGACTAACACATCCCAGAGGTCTCTCCCAGAGCTGCATCTGTCTCACACAACCTTCTCTTAGAGAGGCCAGCTATTTAGCTTTCTATGCTAATGGAGGTTATTGTTCTACTTTTATTTCGTTATTTATGTACACACTGAGGACTAGAAAATGTACTTGTTTTTTGCTTTGGAAACATGGACTTGGAAAAAAACTTCCTGAGGCACCCACTGTAATAATACTCATTTTTATATAAACTTCAATGAGTAGATTTCTAAAAGTAAGCTGCCGTTAGACTGTAATACATGCCTTTTTTAGTTACTGTGGACTTGCTCCAAGGCTTACTCCCTCCAATTCATTCTACACCTATGTGGAACCCCTAGCCAGTCAGAGAGAGGGTTTTATATCTATTAATGGTCACTTAATTGGGCCTACTAGTCACTTGCCACTCCTTCTTCACAACAGTATGGGCCAGTTTATTCCCCAGTTCCCCAACAGGATCTTGTTCTTTTTCAGCCAGTCCTTTTCCTTTCCTTTATGCTAAATATGTGTCTCATGACAAGTCCACAGTTCTTAACTAGAGCCACACCCCCTGGTGTTAAGTTTCCTTTTGTTCATAGGTTCATAGGTTCATAGGTAGGTATTAGGCTATCTGCCCGAAGGCATTTATAAGCCTAGCCAGAATGTGTTGTCTTTCACCACCCCCTTAGATTAGTTCCCTGTGCCTCTGTCCAGCAGAGCCATTGAAGTGATCCCCGAGGTAAACTTTCTGTTTCCCATCCACTCGTCAAGGTTTCTCTAGAAGAGGATTAGCGAGGAGCTCTGCCTAATGTAGATTGGAATCTTGTTCCAGAGCATGGGAAGTCTCTGGGACAGGAATCTATCCCTCCAACACGTCCTATTTATTGTTGTGGTGAGGTTTAGATCCCTGAAGCATGTGGCTCGAGAGGATATGGTTTTCTTTATGTGGAGCATGTCCATCAATTCTGGGTTGGACATGGCCTTGTATGTCAGGCAGAGACCACCTCTGAGTAGGCAGTATGCAACAGAGTACATCTGGAGTTTCTTCAGTCGAGCTGCATAGGGCATCTGCTTGAGGCCAGTGATCCTCTTGGTGAGGTACTTCTGTGGTCTTTCCAGTTGTTGCAGATGTCTTGTAAGGTACATCCCAAATGGGGCATTGTACTCTATGATGGGTCTGATGAGTGATGCGTAGAGGGGCCCAATGACAGTTGGTTTCTTTAAATCATTTGTAAGAATGTAATAAATACATTGACAATCTGTGGTTGAAATTAGATCTGAAGAAGCTCTCTTACAGGGAAAAGGGGCTATAGTTATCCAGACAAGAAGAATACCATCAGTGTGTTTTCCTTTTAATTCTTTATTTTCTATATGACTAAAGTACCATTTTGGTAATCTTTATGCTTACTACCAAAAAGGCTAGGGAAAGACCTGAGGAATGTAAAAGTTGTACCCCTACAGGTTTCTCTTGGATTATTTTCATTGCTCATTCTCTGATCTAGTTATTGTTAACTTCTGATCAGAATTGGAAATCTGGTACATCCCAGTGATTGTCTCAAGACCTGCACATTGCTATTTTTAGTGAAATTTGATAAACATGTGGGCTTACTAAGCTTTACAGGTCAAAGTTTCAGATGTTTAGCTAAAAATGAATAAAAACCATTGTGTACACATAGACACACTAAATGAAGTAGGTCCATAGATGATTATTAGATCAATGACCCCAGGGATCCTTTTTAAGTATAACCATGCTTTTTAAGGTGAGAATCAAACCCCGTACCTACGAATAAAAACATCTTAACCGTTATGCCAAATCCCACATTGCAGTTTAGATCTACAAATTTTTAAAACCTAACAAAAAAAATTCAGAAGCTTTGTTCTCTTGGAAGAAGAAATCTTGATATAATTATATTGGTAGACTGGCAGTGATTGTATATATAGCATCATGGCTGAATATTCACTCAATCAGGGTACATACTATATTGGGGTTGGTTAACAAGCAAAATGCTAAGAAAGTAGTTATGTGTATAATGTAAGGTATTATGTCAACAAAATTAATGGATAATCAGTACTGGTAGAGGGAAGAAAACATGAAAGCAATAATGCCTGACAGGGAGTATAATACAGAGAAATGATAGACTACATAAAGATGATTTGAGGCCAGATGCCACAGGGGGAGGTGGTCCTCCCCATTTCTGGAAGA